>NC_041386.1:556611312-556633864 GCF_002162155.2 Triticum dicoccoides | reverse complement strand
TAAAAGGTTGTGGGGCAAAACTATAAGCCCCTATCTTTCTCTGTGTCCGATTAAAACTCCGTAACCACAAGTATTGCGTGAGTGTTAGCAATTATGGAGGATTAAATGATAGTTGAGTATGTGGACTTGCTTTTTAGCTCTGACATAGACTCTTTCCGATGTTATGATAAATTGCAATTGCTTCAATGACTGAGATTATAGTTTGTCGGATCCCAATAAGGTTTATGATTTATACTTTTGCATTGTGAATAGATCATCACTTGAACATAAGTAATCATATGACAAAATCTATATATGTTGCTGGTCTGAGAATAATCATGATGCCTTCATGTCCGTATTTTATTTTTATCGACGCCTCTACCTCTAAACATGAGGACATATTTATTGTTATCGGCTTTTCGCTTGAGGACAAGTGAGGTCTAAGCTTGGGGGAGTTGATATGACCATTTTGCATCATGCTTTTATATTGATATTTATTGCATTATGGACTGTTATTTCACTTTATGTCACAATACTTATGGCTATTCTCTCTTATTTTACAAGGTTTACATAAGGAGGGAGAATGCCGGCAGCTGGAATTCTAGGCTGGAAAAGGAGAAAATATTAGAGACCTATTCTGCGCAACTCCAAAAGTCCTGAAACTCCACGGAACATCTTAAAATAAATAAAGAAAAATCCTCGCCAAAGATGAAGGCCAGGGGGCCCACACCCTGCTCACGAGGGTGGGGGGCGCCCCCCCAAGGGCGCGCCCCCCTACCTCGTGGGCCCCCTGGTGGCTCTCCGACGTCCATCTTCTCCTATATGAAGTCTTTCGATGAGAAAAAAAGAAGCAGGAACTTTTCGGGACGAGACTCCGCCGCCACGAGGCGGAACCTTGGCGGAACCAATCTAGAGCTCCGGCAGAGCTGTTCTGCCGGGGAAACTTCCCTCCGGGAGGGGGAAATCATCACCATCGTCATCACCAACGATCCTCTCATCGGGAGAGGGCAATCTCCATCAACATCTTCACCAACACCATCTCATCTCCAAACCCTAGTTCATCTCTTGTATCCAATTCTTGTCTCAAAGTCCGGGATTGGTGCTAGTAGGTTGCTAGTAGTGTTAATTACTCCTTGTAATTGATGCTAGTTGGTTTATTTGGTGGAAGATCATATGTTTAGATCCTATATGCATATTATTACCCCTTTGATTATGAACATGAATATGCTTTGTGAGTAATTACGTTTGTTCCTGAGGACAAGGGAGAAGTCTTGCTATTAGTAGTCATGTGAATTTGGTATTAGTTTGATATTTTGATAAGATGTATGTTGTCTAGCCTCTAGTGGTGTCATGTGAACGTCGACTACATAACACTTCACCATTATTTGGGCCTAGAGGAAGGCATTGGGAAGTAATAAGTAGATGATGGGTTGCTAGAGTGACAGAAGCTTAAACCCTAGTTTATGCGTTGCTTCATAAGGGGCTGATTTGGATCCACATGTTTCATGCTATGGTTAGGTTTACCTTAATACTTTTGTTGTAGTTGAGGATGCTTGCAATAGAGGTTAATCATAAGTGGGATGCTTGTTCAAGTAAGAACAGCACCCAAGAACCGGTCCACCCACATATCAAATTATCAAAGTATCGAACGCGAATCATATGAACGTGACGAAAACTAGCTTGACGATATTCCCATGTGTCCTCGGGAGCACTTTTCCTATTATAAGAGTTTGTTCCGGCTTGTCCTTTGTTACAAAAAGGATTGGGCCACCTTGCTGCACTTTATTTACTTTTGTTACTTGTTGCTCGTTACAATCTATCTTATCACAAAACTATCTGTTACCACTTATTTCAGTACTTGCAGAGAATACCTTGCTGAAAACCACTTATCATTTCCTTCTGCTCCTCGTTGGGTTCGACACTCTTAATTATCGAAAGGACTACGATAGATCCCCTATACTTGTGGGTCATCAGAGAGCCAACAAATTTGGCATAAACATGTCCATCACTAGCACGGCACAACACATAAGAAGGGTTAAAGTCGCCGGCTTGGTTGGAAAGGGAAGTGTTGCCCTTCTTGGCATCACCACCCTTCCTGGTGTTCTTCTTCTTATCCTTAGTAGCACCCTCTCCCTCCTTCACAAAGGTTTGCTTGAGAGGGGGAGGTCGTTTTGTCTTGTCATTCTTCTTCTTGTTCTTGGACTCGGGTGCGTACCCAATCCCTTCCTTGGCCACAACTCCCTTTTGATTGCTCAAAAGGACGTTGAGGTTTTTCTCGCCTTGTATGCAAGAAACAAGGCCTTTCTCAAGTCGCTCCTTCAACTTAGCATTCTCCTCAACAAGATGCACATGCTCACAACATGGGTTAGTAGCATTTGCATTATCAATTAACACCATATGAGGAAATGTGGCTTTCTCCTTGGTTAGCTTTACTTTAAGTTGATCATGAGACTCTTTGAGGCTAGCATGAGTACCCTTCAAGACCTTGTGAGCCTTGTCAAGTATGTCAAACTCCTCTTGGTGTCTAGCAAGATCAACCCCAAGCTTGGCCTTATTGGAGTTTAGCACACGAGAAACAACAATGACATGATCAAGATCTTTCTTTAACTTAGCGTGATCATCGTTGTGTGACTCCTCAAGAGCCAAACGAAGACCACGCTCTTTCTCAAGAGCATTGGAGAGATCCGAAATCTCATTGGCATATTCACGACTATGCCCCTCCATCTTAGAGATGGTATCTTCGTAAGCTTCGATCATGTCATTGGCTTCACCAAGTTGTTCCAAGAGAGCAACGAAGTGCTTCTTGGATTTACCCTTGAGTTTGACCATAAAGGACTCAAACTCATTCTCCTCCACATTAGGTCCATCATGTTCATCGATGCAATCCGTCAAATAAGGATTATTAATGATGGTAGTTTTGATGTTTGGGGTTACCTTGTTGGTGGCTTTAGCCATGGGGCACTTGGCGGTGATGCTCTCATTGGGTGAGTCGAAGAGTGACACTCATGGAGTTGTCGCAATGGCAACGGAGGCCATGGCAACCAACTCATCCTCATCCTCATCATCATCCTCATTGTACTCTTCTTGTACCACCAATGCTTTGGGAGGAGTCTTCTTGGTGAAGTTGCTCTTGTTTGGGAAAGACTTGGCTCTTCCCTATTCTCATACGGGCACTCCGCAACAAAATGGCTCACATTGCCACAATTATAGCAAGTCCTCACACGTTGCTTGCCCTTTGTACCACTTGAGTTGTTCTTGTTGAAGTTGGGCCTTTAGTTTTTCTTGCTCAAAAATTGCCTTGAGGCAAGAGCCATGTGTTCATGATAGGCATACTTTGTATCTTCGGGGTTGCCCTCCTCTTCTTCTTCTTCTTCTTCGTCCTCTTCTTCCACACTAACCTTGGCCTTTAATGCAAGGTTGGGATTCTTTGCTCTTTGAGAACGTAGCACCGCATTGTCGGCCGTCTTGTCCAAGATGCACATGGCCACAAACTCATCCAACACTTCACTTGAGGACAAAGTGTGGAAGTCTGGCCTTTGATGAATGATGGAGGACATGGCCTTGTGGTAAGGCATCATTGCCTTGAGGAATTTGCGCTTGATCCAATTGTCATATGTGTCCTTGCTCCCATGATCTCGGAGTGAGACCGCGAGTTTGGTTACTCTCCGATAAACCTCACGAGGTTCTTCATCTTCTTTCATTGCAAACTCATCGGCTTCATCTTGCACTACTTCATAGTTGGAGCGTTGAATGCTTGCGCTTCCCCGATAGAGGGAGACAACACAAAGCCATGCATCTTTGGCCAAGGCGAAGGGCCGAAGATGAGGGAGATCTTCGGGTGGAATTGCATCTTGGATGATGAAGAGAGCATTCTCATTGAATTGATTATCCGCGGCTTCTCTAGGGGTGAAGTTGCTTGGATCATGCGGATAGAACCCTTCTTAAATGATTCTCCAAAGATTAGTATTCACATGATTTAAATGACGCTTAAAGCGATAAACCCAAGAATCAAAGTCCTCATTTTTCACAATCTTAGGGGGAGGACCGGCATGATTCAAATGAGTAGAGGGAATCGGTCCACCATAAACAAGTGGAGGTTCCACATGGGCAAAGATGCCGGTGCCATTCTTACCGCTAGAAGAAGGAGCTTTTTCACTAGTAGCATCCCCCTTGTCGGAGTTAGCACCCGTCACCTTGTTAGTGGGATCACCCACTTTCAACGGTGCGGTGGATAGTTTAAGCCCTTCAATGAATTTAGTAAACATGCTTTCAACCACTGTCGTCATGGAGGTTTTCAATGTCTCCAACGCCACATTGAATTCCTCACGAGAGACCGAGGTTCCCCCATCTCCCGTAAACGAGACCGGATTCACACCGGAGTGCTCCTCCACACCGTCTACAACGTCAACCATACTCTTCGGACGGCAAAGTCCTTAAAAAGAGACGAGGCTCTGATACCAATTGAAAGGGTCAATATAGTTGACTAGAGGGGGGGGGGTGAATAGGCAACTAACAAATTTTTAGCTTTTCTTTACCAAATTAAACTTTGCATCAAAGTAGGTTGTCTAGATGTGCAACTAGGTGAGCAACCTATATGATGCAACAACAACACGCACACAAGCAAGCAAGGGAAGTAACACAAATAAGCTTGCACAAGTAAAGGTACGAGATAATCAAGAGTGGAGCCGGTGAAGACGAGGATGTGTTACCGAAGTTCCTTCCTTTTGAGGGGAAGTACGTCTCCGTTGGAGCATTGTGGAGGCACAATGCTCCCCAAGAAGCCACTAGGGCCACCGTATTCTCCTCACGCCCTCACACAATGCGAGATGCCATGATTTCACTATTGGTGCCCTTGGAGGCGGTGACTGTACATTTACAAACAAGGTTGAGGCAATCTCCACAACTTAATCGGAGGCTCCCAACAACACCACGAAGCTTCACCACAATGGACTATGGCTCCGTGGTGACCTCAACCGTCTAGGGTGCTCAAACACCCAAGAGTAACAAGATCCGCTAGGGATTAGTGGGGGAACAAAATTTCTCTTGGTGGAAGTGTAGATCGGGGCCTTCTCAACCAATCTCGAGCAAATCAACAAGTTTGATTGTCTAGGGAGAGAGATCGGGTGAAAATGGAGCTTGGAGCATTAATGGAGCTTTGGGTGAAAGGTAAGTCAACGTTGAAGAAGAAGACCCCCTTTTATAGAGGGGGGAACAATCCAACCGTTACCCCCTAAAACAGCCCCGCAGAGGGCGGTACTACCGCAGGGGGCAGTAGTACCACCGCTGGGACCAGTGGTACTACCGCTCCCCCTCGTGGTACTGCCGTGCAGTCTGGGAGGGATGGCGTATGAGCAGGAGTTAGACCCAGTGCGGTACTGCCGCGGTGGTAGGGCAGTACTACCGCTCTCGAGCATACTACCGCTTCTACTGCCGCTTCTTAGTGACGCACAATCCGATACGAGAGGCGATCCCCTCGAGTCGACGCGGTAGGAGCTCGGTACCGCAGCAGTACTGCGGCTGAGGACCCACATGCGGTACTACCGCTGGGTGCTACCTCTTGAGCGCTTCGTTGGTTTTCCCCGAAGAGGAAGGGATGATGCAGCAAAGTAGCATAAGTATTTCCCTCAGTTTTTGAGAACCAAGGTATCAATCCAGTAGGAGGCTACGCGCGAGTCCCTCGTACCTGCACAAAACAAATAAATCCTCGCAACCAACGCAAATAGGGGTTTTCAATCCCTATAGGGCCACTTACAAGAGTGAGATCTGATAGATATGATAAGATAATATTTTTGGTATTTTTATGATAAAAGATGCAAAGTAAAATAAAGGTAAAGTAAATAGAAAAGGAAATAACTAAGTAGTAGGAGATTACTATGATGAAGATAGACCCGGGGGCCATAGGTTTCACTAGTGTGGCTTCTCTCGAGAGCATAAGTATTCTACGGTGGGTGAACAAATTACTGTTGAGCAATTGACAGAATTGAGCATAGTTATGAGAATATCTAGGTATGATCATGTATATAGGCATCACGTACGAGACAAGTAGACCGACTCCTGCCTGCATCTACTACTATTACTCCACTCGTCGACCGCTATCCAGCATGCATCTAGAGTATTAAGTTAAAAACAGAGTAACGCCTTAAGCAAGATGACATGATGTAGATTGATAGACTCATGCAATATGAAGAAAACCCCATCTTGTTATCCTCGATGGCAACAATACAATGAAGGAAATATGCCCTAGAGGCAATAATAAAGTTATTATTTATTTCCTTATATTATGATAAATGTTTATTATTCATTCTAGAATTGTATTAACCGGAAACATAATACATGTGTGAATACATAGACAAACAGAGTGTCACTAGTATGCCTCTACTTGACTAGCTCGTTGATCAAAGATGGTTATGTTTCCTAACCATAGACATGAGTTGTCATTTGATTAAACGGGATCACATCATTAGGAGAATGATGTGATTGACTTGACCCATTCCGTTAGCATAGCACTTGATCGTTTAGTATGTTACTATTGCTTTCTTCATGACTTATACATGTTCCTATGACTATGAGATTATGCAACTCCCGTTTGCCGGAGGAACACTTTGTGTGCTACCAAACGTCACAACGTAACTGGGTGGTTATAAAGGGCTCTACAGGTGTCTCCAAAGGTACATGTTGGTTGGCGTATTTCGAGATTAGGATTTGTCACTCCGATTGTCGGAGAGGTATCTCTGGGCCCTCTCGGTAATGCACATCACATAAGCCTTGCAAGCATTGCAACTAATGAGTTAGTTGTGAGATGATGTATTATGGAACGAGTAAAGAGACTTGCCGGTAACGAGATTGAACTAGGTATTAAGATACCGACGATCGAATCCCGGGCAAGTAACATACCGATGACAAAGGGAACACCGTATGTTGTTATGCCGTCTGACCGATAAAGATCTTCGTAGAATATGTGGGAGCCAATATGAGCATCCAGGTTCCGCTATTGGTTATTGACCGGAGACATGTCTCGGTCATGTCTACATTGTTCTCGAACCCGTAGGGTCCGCACGCTTAAGGTTTCGATGATAGTTATATTATGAGTTTATAAGTTTTGATGTACCGAAGGAGTTCGGAGTCCCGGATGAGATCGGGGACATGACGAGGAGTCTCGAAATGGTTGATACGTAAAGATCGATATATTGGACGACTATATTCGGACATCGGAAAGGTTCCGAGTGATTCGGGTATTTTCGGAGGTACCGGGGAGTTACGAGAATACGAGGAAGAAGCAATGGGCCTTAATGGGCCTTAGTGGGAAGGACCAGGAGGTGGCGCGCGCCCCTCCCAAGCCCAGTCCGAATTGGACAAGGGGTTTGGGGCGCGGCCCCTCTCTCCCTTCCTTCCCCTCTTCACCCCTTTCCCCCCTTCTCCTAGTTGGACTAGGAAAGGAGGAAACCTACTCCAACTAGGAGTAGGAATCCTACTCCCCTGGCGCGCCCCTCCTAGGACCGGCCTCCTCCCCCCTTGCTCCTTTATATACGGGGGCAGGGGGGCACCTCTAGACACACAAGTTGATCTCCAAGATCGTTCTCTTAGCCGTGTGCGGTGCCCCTTCCACCATAGTCCTCGATAATATTGTAGTGGTGCTTAGGCGAAGCCCTGCGACAGTAGAACATCAAGATCGTCACCACGCCGTCGTGCTGACGGAACTCTTCCCCGACACTTTGCTGGATAGGAGTCTGGGGATCGTCATCGAGCTGAACGTGTGCTAGAACTCGGAGGTGCCGTAGTTTCGGTGCTTGATCGGTCGGGCCGTGAAGACGTACGACTACATCAACCGCGTTGTGCTAACGCTTCCGCTATCGGTCTACGAGGGTACATAGACAACACTCTCCCCTCTCGTTGCTATGCATCACCATGATCTTGCGTGTGCGTAGGATTTTTTTTGAAATTACTACGTTCCCCAACAGTGGCATCCGAGCCTAGGTTTTATGTTGATGTTATATGCACGAGTAGAACAGAAGTGAGTTGTGGGCGATATAAGTCATACTGCTTACCAGCATGTCATACTTTGGTTCGGCGGTATTGTTGGATGAAGCGGCCCGGACCGACATTACGCGTACGCTTACGCGAGACTGGTTCTACCGACGTGCTTTGCACACAGGTGGCTGGCGGGTGTCAGTTTCTCCAACTTTAGTTGAACCGAGTATGGCTACGCCCGGTCCTTGCGAAGGTTAAAACATCACCAAATTGACAAACTATCATTGTGGTTTTGATGCGTAGGTAAGATTGGTTCTTGCTTAAGCCCGTAGCAGCCACGTAAAACTTGAAACAACAAAGTAGAGGACGTCTAACTTGTTTTTGCAGGGCATGTTGTGATGTGATATGGTCAAGACATGATGCTAAATTTTATTGTATGAGATGATCATGTTTTGTAACCGAGTTATCGGCAACTGGCAGGAGCCATATGGTTGTCGCTTTATTGTATGCAATGCAATTGCGCTGTAATGCTTTACTTTATCACTAAGCGGTAGCGATAGTCATGGAAGCATAAGATTGGCGAGACGACAATGATGCTACGATGATGATCAAGGTGCCGCGCTGGTGACGATGGTGATCATGACGGTGCTTCGAAGATGGAGATCACAAGCACAAGATGATGATGGCTATATCATATCACTTATATTGATTGCATGTGATGTTTATCTTTTATGCATCTTATCTTGCTTTGATTGACGGTAGCATTTTAAGATGATCTCTCACTAATTATCAAGAAGTGTTCTCCCTGAGTATGCACCATTGCAAAAGTTCTTCGTGCTGAGACACCACGTGATGATCGGGTGTGATAGGCTCTACGTTCAAATACAACGGGTGCAAAACAGTTGCACACGCAGAATACTCAGGTTATACTTGACGAGCCAAGCATATACAGATATGGCCTCGGAACACGGAGACCGAAAAGTCGAGCATGAATCATATAGTAGATATGATCAACATAGTGATGTTCACCATTGAAACTACTCCATCTCACGTGATGATCGGACATGGTTTAGTTGATTTGGATCACGTGATCACTTAGAGGATTAGAGGGATGTCTATCTAAGTGGGAGTTCTTAAGTAATATGATTAATTTAACTTTAATTTATCATGAACTTAGTCCTGGTAGTATTAGCATATCTATGTTGTAGATCAATAGCTCGCGTTGTTGCTTTCATATTTTTATTTTGATATGTTCCTAGAGAAAATCGTGTTGAAAGATGTTAGTAGCAATGATGCGGATTGGACCCGTGATTTGAGGTTTATCCTCATTGCTGCACAGAAGAATTATGCCCTTGATGCACCGCTAGGTGACAGACCTATTGCAGGAGCAGATGTAGATGTTATGAATGTTTGGCTAGCTCAATATGATGACTACTTGATAGTTTAGTGCACCATGCTTAATGACTTAGAATCGGGACTTCAAAGGCGTTTTGAATGTCATGGATCAAATGAGATGTTCCAGGAGTTGTAGTTAATATTTCAAGCAAATACCCGAGTTGAGAGATATGAAGTCTCCAACAAGTTCTATAGCTAAAAGATGGAGGAGAATCGCTCAACTAGTGAGCATGTGTTCAGATTGTCTGGGTACTACAATTGCTTGAATCAAGTGGGAGTTAATCTTCCAGATAAAATAGTGATTGACAGAATTCTCTAGTCACCATCACCAAGTTAGTAGAACTTCGTGATGAACTATGATATGCAAGGGATAACGGAAACGATTCCCAAGCTCTTCGTAATACTGAAATTGACGAAGGTAGAAATCGAGAAAAACATCAAGTGTTGATGGTAGACAAGACCACTAGTTTCAAGAAAAGGGCAGAGGGAAGAAGGGGAACTTCAAGAAGAACAGCAAGCAAGTTGCTGCTCAAGTGAAGAAGCCCAAGTCTGGTCCTAAGCCTCAGACTAAGTGCTTCTACTGCAAAGGGATTGGTCACTGGAAGCGGAACTGCCCCAAGTATTTGGCGGATAAGAAGGATGGCAAAGTGAACAAAGGTATATTTGATATACAGATTATTGATGTGTATTTTACTAGTGTTCGTAGCAACCCCTCAGTATTTGATACTGGTTCAGTTACTAAGAATAGTAACTCGAAACGGGAGTTGCAGAATGAACAGAGACTAGTTAAGGGTGAAGTGACGATGTGTATTGGAAATGGTTCCAAGATTGTTATGATCATCATCGCACACTCCCTATACTTTCGGGATTAGTGTTAAACCTAAAATAAATGTTATTTAGTTTTTGCGTTGAGCATGAATATGATTTGATCATGTTTATTGCAATACGGTTATTCATTTAAGTAAGAGAATAAATTGTTATTCTGTTTACATGAATAAAACCCTATATGGTTACACACCCAATGAAAATGGTTCATTGGATCTCAATCATAGTGATACACATATTCATAATATTGAAACCAAAAGATGCAAAGTTAATAATGATAGTGCAACTTACTTGTGGCATTACCGTTTAGGTCATATTGGTGTAAAGCGCATGAAGAAACTCCATGCTGATGGGCCTTTGGAATCACTTGATTATGAATCATTTGATGCTTGCGAACCATGCCTCATGGGCAAGATGACTAAGACTCCGTTCTCCGGAACAATGGAGCGAGCAACATATTTGTTGGAAATCATACATACTGATGTATGTGGTCCGATGCATATTGAGGCTCGCGGCAGGTATCATTATTTTCTGATCTTCACAGATGATTTAAGCAGATATGAGTATATCTACTTGATGAAACACAAGTCTGAAACATTTGAAAAGTTCAAAGAATTTCAGAGTGAAGTGAAGAATCATCATAACAAAAATAAAAATTTCTACGATATGATCACAGAAGTAAAATATTTGAGTTACGAGTTTGGCCTTCAGTTAAAACAATGTGAAATAGTTTCACTACTCACGCCACCTGGAACACCACAGTGTAATGGTGTGTCCGAACGTCATAACCGTACTATTATTGGATATAGTGCAGTCTATGATGTTTCTTACCGATTAATCACTATAGTTTTGGGGTTATGCATTAGAGACAGCTGCATTCACGTTAAAAAGGGCACCATCTAAATCCGTTGAGGCGACATCATATGAACTGTGGTTTGGCAAGAAACCAAAGTTGTCCTTTCTTAAAGTTTGAGGTTGCAATGCTTATGTGGAAAAGTTTCAACCTGATAAGCTCAAACCCAAATCGGAGAAGTGCGTCTTCATAGGATACCTAAAAGAAAATGTTGGGTACACCTTCTATCACAGATCTAAAGGCAAGTTATTCATTGCTGAGAATGGATCCTTTCTAGAGAAGGAGTTTCTCTCGAAAGAAGTGAGTGGGAGGAAAGTAGAACTTGATGAGGTAACTGTACCTGCTCCCTTATTGGAAAGTAGTTCATCACAGAAATCTGTTTCTATGACTCCTACACCAATTAGTGAGGAAGCTAATGATGATGATCATGTAACTTCAGATCAAGTTACTACCGAACCTCGTAGGTAAACCAGAGTGAGATCCGCACCAGAGTGGTACGGTAATCATGTTTTGGAGGTCATGTTACTTGACCACGGCGAACCTACGAACTATGAGGAAGCTATGATGAGCCCATATTCCACGAAATGGCTTGAGGCCATGAAATCTGAGATGAGATCCATGTATAAGAACAAAGTATGGACTTTGATTGACTTGCCCAAAGATCAGCGAGTCATTGAGATTAAATGGATCTTCAAGAGGAAGACGGACGTTAATAGTAGTGTTACTATCTACAAAGCTAGAATTGTCACAAAATGTTTTCGACAAGTTCAAGGTGTTGACTATGATGAGAGTTTCTCACTTGTATCTATGCTTAAGTCTGTCCGAATCATGTTAGCAATTGCCGCATTTTATGAAATCAGGCAAATGGATAAACAAAACTACATTCCTTAATGGATTTATTAAAGAAGAGTTGTATATGATACAACCAGAAGGTTTTGTCAATCCTAAAGGTGCTAACAAAATGTGCAAGCTCCAGCGATCCATCTATGGACTGGTGCAAGCATCTCGGAGTTGGAATATGCGCTTTGATAATATGATCAAAGCATATAGTTTTATACAGACTTGCGGTGAAGCCTGTATTTACAAGAAAGTGAGTGGGAGCACTACATCATTTCTGATAAGTATATGTGAATGACATATTGTTGATAGGAAATAATGTAGAATTATTCTGCAAAGCATAAAGGAGTGTTTTGAAAGAAGTTTTTCAAAGAAAGACCTCGGTGAAGGTGCTTACATATTAAGCATCAAGATCTATAGAGATAGATCAAGACGCTTGATAAGTTTTTTCAATGAGTACATACCTTGACGATATTTTGAAGTAGTTCAAAAATGGAACAGTCAAAGAAAGAGTTCTTGGTTGTGTTACAAGGTGTGAAATTGAGTAAGACTCAAAGCCCGACCACGGAAGAAGATAGAAAGAGAATGAAAGTCATTCCCTATGCCTCAGCCATAGGTTCTATAAAGTATGCCATGCTATGTACCAGATCTATTGTATACCCTACACTATGTTAAGCAAGGGAGTACAATAGTGATCTAAGGGTAGATCACTGGACATCGGTCAAAATTATCCTTAGTGGAATAAGGAAATATTTCTCAATTATGGAGGTGACAAAGGTTCGTCGTAAAAAGTTACGTCGATGCAAGTTTTGACACAGATCTGGATGACTCTAAGTCTCGATCTAGATATATATTGAAAGTGGGAGCAATTAGCTAGAGTAGCTCCGTGCAGAGCATTGTAGACATAGAATTCGCAAAATACTTACGGATCTGTATGTGACAGACCCGTTGACTAAAATTATCTCACAAGCAAAACATGATCACACCTTAGTACTCTTTGGGTGTTAATCACATAAACGATGTGAACTAGATTACTGACTCTAGTAAACCCTTTGGGTATAGGTCACATGACGATGTGAACTATGGGTGTTAATCACATGGTGATGTGAACTATTAATGTTGAATCACATGGCGATGTGAACTAGATTATTGACTCTAGTGCAAGTGGGAGACTTAAGGAAATATGCCCTAGAGGCAATAATAAAGTTATTATTTATTTCCTTATATTATGATAAGTCGGAGAGGTATCTCTGGGCCCTCTCGGTAATGCACATCACATAAGCCTTGCAAGCATTGCAACTAATGAGTTAGTTGTGAGATGATGTATTACGGAACGAGTAAAGAGACTTGCCGGTAACGAGATTGAACTAGGTATTAAGATACCGACGATCGAATCTCGGGCAAGTAACATACCGATGACAAAGGGAACACCGTATGTTGTCATGCGATCTGACCGATAAAGATCTTTATAGAATATGTGGGAGCCAATATGAGCATCCAGGTTCCGCTATTGGTTATTGACCGGAGACATGTCTCGGTCATGTCTACATTGTTCTCGAACCCGTAGGGTCCGCACGCTTAAGGTTTCGATGATAGTTATATTATGAGTTTATAAGTTTTGATGTACCGAAGGAGTTCGGAGTCCCGGATGAGATCGGGGACATGACGAGGAGTCTCGAAATGGTCGAGACGTAAAGATCGATATATTGGACGACTATATTCGGACATCGGAAAGGTTCCGAGTGATTCGGGTATTTTCGGAGGTACTGGGGAGTTACGGGAATATGAGGAAGAAGCAATGGGCCTTAATGGGCCTTAGTGGGAAGGACCAGGAGGTGGCGCGCGCCCCTCCCAAGCCCAGTTCAAATTGGACAAGGGGGTTGGGGCGCGGCCCCTCTCTCCCTTCCTTCCGCTCTTCCCCCCTTTCCACCCTTCTCCTAGTTGGACTAGGAAAGGAGGAAACCTACTCCAACTAGGAGTAGGAATCCTACTCCCCTGGTGCGCCCCTCCTAGGACCGGCCTCCTCCCCCTTGCTCCTTTATATGCGGGGGCAGGGGGCACCTCTAGACACACAAGTTGATCTCCAAGATCGTTCTCTTAGCCGTGTGTGGTGCCCCCTTCCACCATAGTCCTCGATAATATTGTAGTGGTGCTTAGGCGAAGCCCTGCGACAGTAGAACATCAAGATCGTCACCACGCCGTTGTGCTGACGGAACTCTTCCCCGTCACTTTGCTGGATCGGAGTCCGGGGATCGTCATCGAGCTGAACGTGTGCTAGAACTCGGAGGTGCCGTAGTTTCGGTGCTTGATCGGTCGGGCCGTGAAGACGTACGACTACATCAACCGCGTTGTGCTAACGCTTCCGCTATCGGTTTACGAGGGTACGTAGACAACACTCTCCCCTCTTGTTGCTATGCATCACCATGATCTTGCGTGTGCGTAGGAATTTTTTTGAAATTACTACATTCCCCAACATACAATACGTGCCTTACTGCCCTTACTGTCACCGAGAAAGGACACCGCAAGATTGAACCCAAAGCTAAGCACTTCTCCCATTGCAAGAAAGATCAATCTAGTAGGCTAAACCAAACTGATAATTTGAAGAGACTTGCAAAGATAACCAATCATACATAAAAGAATTCAGAGAAGATTCAAATATTATTCATAGATAGACTTGATCATAAACCCACAATTCATCGGTCTCAACAAACACACCGCAAAAAAAAGATTACATCGAATAGATCTCCACAAGAGAGGGGGAGAACATTGTATTGAGATCCAAAAAGAGAGAATAAGCCATTTAGCTATTAACTATGGACCCGTAGGTCTGAGGTAAACTACTCACACTTCATCGGAGAGGCTATGGTGTTGATGTAGAAGCCCTCCGTGATCGATGCCCCCTCCGGCGGAGCTCCGGAACAGGCCCCAAGATGGGATCTCGTGGATACAGAAAGTTACAGCGGTGGAATTAGGGTTTTGGCTCCGTATCTGATCGTTTGGGGGTACGTGGGTATATATAGGAGGAAGGAGTACGTCGGTGGAGCAACAGGGGGCCCACGAGGTTGAAGGGCGCGCCTGGGGGAGGGGGGGTAGGCGCGCACCCTACCTCGTGGCTAGGGATGGCACCCGCAGGGTTTGGGCATGGGTGGAGCCACCCCATACCCTTACCCATCCCATTTGAATTGACCCATCACCCGTACCCATACCCGCTAGTGGGTACAATTTTTTCCCATACCCGTTACCCGACAGGGTAAATGGATACCCGCGGGTAAAAATACCCATGTTTGAATAACATTAATTTGAGCATCATGTTATTATAAACAATAACATACAATCATATTTTATAGACAACAACACATAACAATAACAACATATCCTAAACAATAACAAATTCTATAAAAATCAACACTTTCTTGTAAACAACAACACAACAAAACATCAACACATAGTCATAAATAGTAGCACGTAGCACATAGTCATAAATTTTAAGTTGACAAACCCACAACAAAGTGTAGAGGTAATTGTCCATATTTGTTAGATTTTAGAAGTGTACATGGGTATGCGGGTATGGGTTATATAATCCCATACCCGTACTCGCTCTACCCGATGGGTTTGAGATTTTCCTATTTATATACCCATGGGTAATGTTTTGTTCCATACCCTTACCCTAGTAGGGTTTTTACCCGCTGGGTACGTGGGTAATGGGTACCCATTGCCATCCCTACTCGTGGCCTCCTATTTCTTTTCTTGATGTAGGGTCCAAGTCTCCCGGATCATAATCTTCCTAAAAATCACGTTCCCGAAGGTTTCATTCCGTTTGGACTCCGTTTGATATTTGTTTTCTTCAAAACCCTAAAACAGGCAAAAAAACATCAATTCTGGGCTGGGCCTCCGGTTAATAGGTTAGTCCCAAAAATAATATAGAAGTGGATAATAAAGCCCAATAATGTCCAAAACAGTAGATAATATAGCATGGAGCAATAAAAAATTATAGATATGTTGGAGACGTATCAAGCATCCCCAAGCTTAATTCCTACTCGTCCTCGAGTAGGTAAATGATAAAAACGGAATTTTTGATGCAGAGTGCTACTTGGCATAATTTTAATGTAATTTTTCTTAATTCTGGTGTGAATATTCAGATCCGAAAGATTCAAGATAAAAGTTCATATTAACATAAAAAATAATAATACTTCAAGCACACTAACAAAGCAATTATGTCTTCTCAAAATAACATGGCTAAAGAAAGTTATCCCTACAAAATCATATAGTCTGGCTATGCTCTATCTTCACCACACAAAATATTTAAATCATGCACAACCCCGATGACAAGCCAAACAATTGTTTCATACTTTTGACATTCTCAAAACTTTTTCAATTTTCATGCAATACATGAGCGTGAGCCATGGATATAGCACTATAGGTGGAATAGAATGGTTGTTGTGGAAAAGACAAAAAGGGGAAGATAGTCTCGCATCAACTAGGCATATCAACGGGCTATGGAGATGCCCATCAATAGATATCAATGTGAGTGAGTAGGGATTGCCATGCAACGGATGCACTAGAGCTATAAGTATATGAAATCTCAAAAAGAAACTAAGTGGGTGTGCATCCAACTTGCTTGCTCATGAAGACCTAGGGAAATTTGAGGAAGCCCGTCATTGAAATATACAAGCCAAGTTCTATAATGAAAGATTCCCACTAGTATATGAAAGTGATAACATGAGAGACTCTCTACTATGAAGATCATGGTGCTACTTTGAAGCACAAGTGTGGTAAAAGGATAGTAACATTGTCCCTTCTCTCTTTTTCTCTCATTTTTTTATTTGGGCCTTTTTCTCTTTTTTTCTCTTTTTTATGACCTCTTTTCTTTCTCCTTTTTTTCATCCGGAGTCTCATCCCGACTTGTGGGGGAATCATAGTCTCCATCATCCTTTCCTCACTGGGACAATGCTCTAATAATAATGATCATCACACTTTTATTTTTCTTACAACTCAATACTTAGAACAAAATATGACTCTATGTGAATGCCTCCGGCGGTGTACCGGGATATGCAATGACTCATGAGTGACATGTATGAAAGAATTATGAATGGTGGCTTTGCCACAAATACGATGTCGACTACATGATTATGCTAAGCAATATGACAATGATGGAGTGTGTCATAATAAACGGAACGGTGGAAAGTTGCATGGCAATATATCTCGGAATGGCTATGGAAATGCCATAATAGGTAGGTATGGTGGCATTTTTGAGGAAGGTATATGGTGGGTGTATGATACCGGCGAAAGGTGCGCGGTATTAGAGAGGCTAGCAAAGGTGGAAGGGTGAGAGTGCATATAATCCATGGACTCAACATTAGTCATAAAGAACTCATATACTTATTGCAAAAATCTACAAGTTATCAAAGCAAAGTATTACACGCATGCTCCTAGGGGGATATATTGGTAGGAAAAGACCATCGCTCGTCCCCGACCGCCACTCATAAGGAAGACAATCAATAAATAAATCATGCTCCGACTTCATCACATAACGGTTCACCATACGTGCATGCTACGGGAATCACAAACTTCAACACAAGTATTTCTCAAATTCACAACTACTCAACTAGCATGACTTTAATATCACCATCTCTATATCTCAAAACAATTATCAAGTATCAAACTTATCATAGTATTCAACACACTCATAAGAAAGTTTTATTATTAATCTTGTATACCAAGCATATTAAGACTTTAAGAAAATTACCATGCTATTTAAGACTCTCAAAAATAATCTAAGTTAAGCATGAGAGATCAATAGTTTCTATAAAACAATTCCACCACCATGCTCTAAAAGATATAAGTGAAGTACTAGAGCAAAATTATATAACTCAAAAGATATAAGCAAAGCACATAGAGTATTCTAACAAATTCCAAATCATGTATGGCTCTCTCAAAAGGTGTGTACAGAAAGGATGATTGTGGTAAACTAACAAGCAAAGACTCAAATCATACAAGACGCTCCAAGTAAAACACATATCATGTGGTAAATAAAAATATAGCTCCAAGTAAAGTTACCGATAGAAGTAGACGAAAGAGGGGATGCCTTCCGGGGCATCCCCAAGCTTTGGCTTTTAGGTATCCTTAAATTATCTTGGGGGTGCCATGGGCATCCCAAAGCTTAGTCTCTTGCCACTCATTGTTACATAATCCATCAAATCTTTACCCAAAACTTGAAAACTTCACAACACAAAACTTAAAGTAGAAAATCTCGTGAGCTCCGTTAGCGAAAAAAAGTAAAAGATCACTTCAAGGTACTGTAATGAACTCATTATTTATTTATATTGGTGTTATACCTACTGTATTCCAACTTCTCTATGATTTAAAAACTATTTTACTAGCCATAGATTCATCAAAATAAGCAAACAACACACGAAAAACAGAATCTGTCAAAAACAGAACAGTCTGTAGTAATATGTAGCTAGCGCAAGATCTGGAACCCCAAAAATTATAAAATAAATTTTTGGACGTGAGGAATTTATCTATTCATCATCTTCAAAAATAATTAACTAAATAGCACTCTCCAAATAAAAATGACAGCAGTTCTCGTGAGCGCTAAAGTTTCTGTTTTTTACAGCAAGCTCAACAAGACTTTCCCCAAGTCTTCCCAATGGTTCTACTTGGCACAAATACTAATTAAACACAAAAAACACAACCAAAACAGAGGCTAGATAAATTATTTATTACTAAACAGGAGCAAAAAGCAAGGAATAAAAATAAAATTGGGTTGCCTCCCAACAAGCGCTATCGTTTAACGCCCCTAGCTAGGCATAACAAGCCAGAATAGATCTAGGTATTGCCATCTTTGGTAGGAAATCCATAAGTGTCTCTCATAATAGATTCATAAGGTAATTTAATCTTCTTTCTAGGAAAGTGTTCCATGCCTTTCCTTAATGGAAATTGGAATTTAATATTTCCTTCCTTCATATCAATAATTGCACCAATCGTTCTAAGGAAAGGTCTACCAAGAATAATAGGACATGAAGGATTGCAATTTATGTCAAGAACAATAAAATCTATGGGCACATAATTCCTATTTGCAACAATAAGAACATCATTAATTCTTCCCATAGGTTTCTTAATAGTGGATCCGCAAGGTGCAAGTTTAGAGAGCAATCATCAAAATCACGGAAACCTAACAAATCACACAAAGTCTTTGGAATCGTGGAAACACTAGCACCCAAATCACATAAAGCATAGCATTCATGATCTTTAATTTTAATTTTAATAGTTGGTTCCCACTCATCATAAAGTTTTCTAGGGATAGAAACTTCCAATTAAATTTTCTCTTCATAAGATTGCATCAAGGCATCAACGATATGTTTAGTAAATGCTTTATTTTGACTATAAGCATGAGGAGAATTTAGCATAGATTGCAACAAGGAAATACAATCAATCAAAGAGCAATTTTCATAGTTAAATTCCTTGAAAACCATAATAGTGGGTTTATCAACATCTAGGGTTTTAATTTCTTCAATCCCACTTTTATCAAATTTAGCATCAAGATCAACAAATTCTGAATTCTTGGAACGCCTTCTAGGTAAAGGTGGATCATATTCAGTCCCATCATTATCAAGATTCATATTGCAAAACAAAGATTTAATAGGGGACACATCAATAACTTTTAGATCTTCATCTTTATTTTCATAGCAATCCGGTTTAGCGGCCACCTTATTAACTAAGGTAGCCTGCTTATCCGAAATTTCAGCAGTTAATTTCTCAAGATGAGCAATTTGGGATCTTAAACCTTCGAATTCTTTAGACATATCATCAAGCTCTTTATTCATAAAATTCATAAAACTTCTTTGTTCTTTAAGCTCGTTTCTGAAGAAACTATTATGTTCAAATTGCAAGACCATAAAACTCCTGACATTGCTTTCGATCTCTTCTAATCTTTTAAGGTGAAGGTCACAAAATTTAGGTAGAGCCATCGTGACAAGCAAGCAAACTAACACACGAGCAAACAAAAAGAGGCAAATAGAGAGGGGGGGTGGAGAGAGAGGGCGAATAAAATGGCAAGGGTGAAGTGGGGGAGAGGAAAACGAGAGGCAAATGGCAAATAATGTAATGCGGGAGATAAGGGTATGTGATGGGTACTTGGTATGTTGACTTTTGCGTAGACCTCCCCGGCAACGGCGCCAGAAATCCTTCTTGCTACCTCTTGAGCACTGCGTTGGTTTTCCCCTAAGAGGAAGGGATGATGCAGCAAAGTAGCGTTAAGTATTTCGCTCAATTTTTGAGAACCAAGGTATCAATCCAGTAGGAGGCTACGCGCAAGTCCCTCGTACCTGGACAAAACAAATAAATCCTCGCAACCAACGCAAATAGGGGTTGTCAGTCCCTATAGGGCCACTTACGAGAGTGAGATCTGATAGATATGATAAGATAATATTTTTGGTATTTTTATGATAAAAGATGCAAAGTAAAATAAAAGTAAAGTAAATAGCAAAGGAAATAACTAAGTAGTAGGAGATTAATATGATGAAGATAGACCTGGGGGCCATAGGTTTCACTAGTGGCTTCTCTCGAGAGCATAAGTATTCTACGGTGGGTGAAAAAATTACTGTTGAGCAATTGACAGAATTGAGCATAGTTATGAGAATATCTAGGTATGATCATGTATATAGGCATCACGTCCGAGACAAGTAGACCGACTCCTGCCTGCATCTACTGCTATTACTCCACTCATCGACCGCTATCCAGCATGCATCTAGAGTATTAAGTTAAAAACAGAGTAACGCCTTAAGCAAGATGACATGATGTAGAGGGATAGACTCATGCAATATGAATAAAACCCCATCTTGTTATCCTCGATGGCAACAATACAATATGTGCCTTGCTGCCCTTACTGTCACCCGGAAAGGACACCGCAAGATTGAACCCAAAGCTCAGCACTTCTCCCATTGCAAGAAAGATCAATCTAGTAGGCCAAACCAAACTGATAATTTGAAGAGACTTGCAAAGATAACCAATCATACATAAAAGAATTCAGAGAAGATTCAAATATTATTCATAGATAGACTTGATCATAAACCCACAATTCATCGGTCTCAACAAACACACCGTAAAAAAATATTACATCAAATAGATCTCCACAAGAGAGGGGGAGAACATTGTATTGAGATCCAAAAAGAGAGAAGAAGCCATCTAGCTACTAACTATGGACCCGTAGGTCTGAGGTAAACTACTCACACTTCATCGGTGAGGCTATGGTGTTGATGTAGAAGCCCTCCGTGATCGACGCCCCCTCCAGCGGAGCTCCAGAACAGGCCCCAAGATGGGATCTCGTGGATACAGAAAGTTACGGCGGTGGAATTAGGGTTTTGGCTCTGTATCTGATCGTTTGGTGGTACGTGGGTATATATAGGAGGAAGGAGTACGCCGGTGGAGCAACAGGAGGCCCATGAGGGTGAAGGGCGCGCCTGGGGGGGGGGGGTAGGCGCGCCCCCCTACCTCGGGGCCTCCTGTTTTTTTCTTGACATAGGGTCCAAGTCTCCCGGATCATAATCTTCCTAAAAATCACGTTCCCAAAGGTTTCATTCCATTTGGACTCCGTTTGATATTCCTTTTCTTCGAAACCCTAAAACAGGCAAAAACAGCAATTCTGGGCTGGGCCTCCGGTTAATAGGTTGTCCCAAAAATAATATAAAAGTGGATAATAAAGCCCAATAATATCCAAAACAGTAGATAATATAGCATGGAGCAATCAAAAATTATAGATACGTTGGAGACGTATCACTGGGCACCGTGGTTCTACCGCTAGGACCAAAACAAGCTCATAAAGCAGGGAATGAGACCTCCATCGATGCGGGAAGGCTCAGAGGGTGCAAAAAGGAAGTGTACGTATTGATTCCACCCTAGCCTTAACAAAACGGACCCCCTCTTGATAGTACGGTGATTCCTACGAGACAAGTCCACCAAACCAGAAACGTAAGAGCTACACCGTCTTGATTAAAACTCTGAGGGGAAAGAATTGTCTCGTGCCAAAGAATGAATCTCTGAAATGCTCAAAGCACATGATTAGTCCGCCAAAGCATTGTCATCAATCACCAAAACACCTTAGGGATAAATAAGCCCTTACAGACGTAAACGAACAAAAGCGAGAAGTCGCGTCGAGACCCGTCCCAAAAACTGTATCGCCCTTTTCTCAATGCAAATTCACAAAGGACGAGATTTCAAAGACTAACCATGCACGCGATAGATGGGATGGAGTAGCCAGAAGCAACATGAATGAGAGGAACGATGAAGGTTTATGCGCGAGGAGACAGAACAAAAGTGATCTGATTAGGTACTGATTAAGGTTGCAAACGTCTTCAATATTTAGGCGGTCAAACAAGAAGGCGTGGTATTAGGCCCACTACCGAGTCCAAACTTGTGCACTAACCAAACGGATTGAATACGGTTGTACGTAAAAACACACACATTTCCATTAACCAACAACAAATATTATCCACAGATAAAATATATTATAACTCGTTAGGGCATGTCCAACAGGAAAGGAAAAAATACTAAGACCCCAGTTGAGCCTACCCATTGGCCCATGCCCTATAAATAATGGGGTGAAGATCATCTCGAGTAATATCCCTTGAGTGATACATTTGTCTTGGAAAAGTTGTCGCCTTCATGACTTCCATAGAAACCATGCAAAGTAGCAGA
>NC_041386.1:556610267-556611039 GCF_002162155.2 Triticum dicoccoides | reverse complement strand
ACACACATCGCTCTCACGAGGGTGAGCACAATCCTAGCCTCCATAGTCTCTCTTCTCCCCCCTTTCCTTTGGCGGTGTCCCTGACGATGGTGGGGAATCTGCTCGTGGAGGCAACCATTCGTGGCGGACGCGAAATATGTGGTGTTTGCCTCGCCCACTTCCTAAGAAGGCATTTTCTTGCTAACAAACCATTCTGGCAAAAAAAAGATACTTCTATCAAAGAGGAGCAAAGGCTAAGCGGAACTCCTCCCCTTGTATCTTCTTCCTTTCCAAGCTTGTTGCAGGGAATCTGGGCTCTTTTTTAGCCCCTGAGGATTGCTACTTTGGTGAATGAAGCATGATAGTATTTGTACCATAAGCATATTACAAATGACTAATTCCCCCTAGTATCAAATGTGGTATCAAACCTCTAATCACACTTGCTTCCTTAGCTCTATCTATAATTACATTTCGATAAAACACTCAAGATAGAAATACTCATGTGTCGTCGGCGCCATGGAAGGCCTCAGAGCACGTCGACGTTGGAGCTGTGTGTGCCACGAGCTGAAACCTTTTGACCTTACTACGTCGCCCTTGCCCATGTCAGAACCCCAAGACATGACTCTCGGCGGATCACAACCCTCACTAGTCCAGCTACATACGACACCCCATGCATATGAATTCACATCTGGGCCGAGAACGATCAAGGGGTTGTTCACGAAAGCATTGGCCTTTTTTCGACAAAGGATTAATTTTATTAGCTCAAAGTGAAGCATTGGCTTTCCTTGGGCTG
>NC_041386.1:556598580-556609998 GCF_002162155.2 Triticum dicoccoides | reverse complement strand
GTGATGTCCGGGTCACGCGGTCGTTTCATTTCCCACCCAACTACCCAAGCATTGACCTAAACCTTAAACTCTTTTATTTGAAAGATTAACCTTTGAAAGTAGGTGTAGAAGCATATCCTTGAGCAAGCCCACTGCCATGTTGAAGTGCATGGACAAGCAAGGCAATCATTGATCTAAACAGAATTTGTGATTATTTCTTCGTCACAAGCGAGGTAACAATATTATACTTCCGTCCAAAAGCCATCAATTTTGACATGATCAATAGTACTACTCTCTCTGCTCCATAATGTAGTGCATATTTTATTTTCTGAAGTCAAACATGTCGACCAAATTTATAGGATAGAGCATCGACATGTAAAATACTAAATAAAATAAAAACATATACTTCATGATGAATCTAATGATATTGATTTTGTATTGTGACTATTGGTATGTTTTTCTTTGAACTTGATCAAACATAGGCTTGTCTGATTCAAAAAATAAAATACGCACTACATTGTGAAATGGAGGAGTATGTATAATCTCGTTTGCTCGTTTGCGACAAACAAACAGTCAATTCGGGAGCAGATTATTACTACCAGTCTCCTGCCATGGATGGTGGGTGAAGAGTGAAGACGACTTGCGGAAATTGGTTGGAGTAGAAGGCTTTTCCACCAGAGGGTGCCTCCAATTATCTCCTCTTTGCCTCTGGGTCGATAGATAAAAATGCAGGGCTTATCTGCTCATCTCATGTCCCTATTCATGTATAACTTTTCGGGTTGTCTCACTTCTCTGGCTTGTAGTTGCAGCCATCTTCTATAGGAAAAAACTCTCGGGGTACCATCTGCTAAATACTTTCGCCGCCTCACTGTTTACTTTCTGTGACTGTTTTGGGACGAAAACGACGTTCAAATATGTGCAGAAGGTCGGGCAGTATTGAACTTCGAAATAGATTGGACTGTGAATCGCAAAAGAAGAAGGAGAAGAAGAAGAAGAAGAAGAAGAAGATTGGACCGTGGCCTTTGGCTCCTTCAACTACGGAGGCCAGGTTTGAGTCCGTCCAGTCGTGCTGCAGGCTTGGTGGGGTGCGGGCGCATCCTCACACACAGAGGAGCAGCCAGCTCCGTGGCATTTCTGAAGTCACCTCTCTATCTTTTTTTTTCTCTGGAGCTGATCCTTCAAATTTTAGATTCTCAAATGTCTTCTTAAATCTTAACTCACATATTTGATCTGCTAAAAAATTATGGTTTCTAACTGAACTCTTAAATTTAACTAGCATTTTTCACACAGGTTCTCAAAAAATCATTTTCACACAATTTCACTCAAACGAAGATTGAAGTAGTCAATTCGATAACACATTGCATAACATCAAATTTAAACTACATTGCATAACATAAGATTTAAGCTGCAAATGAATCCCTCTTGAACAATATATTCGAAGGGCATGACCTGAGGACCTGCGCAAGCATATCATCCTTATCGTGTACACTGCGGTATACGATTGGATATTGTTTCGGAAGACTGACATTGTCTAACCACTTGCCCTCCCAGAAATAAATAGTCATCCTTAATCGTGACAAATCCAAAACAAAAGGATATATATTTTTTACCGCCACAAGCCCAAAGATGTGGATCTTCAGGTTTTCAATATGCCAGAGACACAGTTTTTGGCTTAAATACTTATTGTGTAACAAGGTTTGTCAACATCATTATTTGAACAACCATCTACTAAGACATCATTTTTTTACCTTGAACATCATTCTCGGTCTTTTAAAAAAAAGCATATACTAAACGCCCATCCTCCGTGATTTACTAAGTAAGGCATCATCTTTTACCTGAAAATCATGAATGCCTAAACCACTTTTGTCTTTCGACCACGCTCTTGGTTAGATTTTCCAGATGTAGTGTATTCTCTTGATCTTCTTGCAAGATGTACTTCTAACTACAAGTTTTTCCCGACTATAAGAAAAAGAACTACGTTCTCTCCGAATTAATTGACACAATCTCTATACAATGTCTTAATTCGGATCGAAGCTGATGCCGTTGTAGGGGAGGTGACAAACGGACCATCTTTGACGGCAGTTTTGGTTGTAAAACGAAATCAAACAATATCAATTTTAAAATGGAAAGGGAGAAAATGCCATGTCGTCTGAAGAAACTGACACCTCTCAAATGTCACCCTCCCTGGCAAACGTTCGCCAAGTAAGGGGGGTCCTTTTTACTTACCTTGCATGACATATCAAAGCTAATGCAGTGACACATTTAATCGAATGACAGTCGACAATGAGCAGAGAAAACATTAGCACGGTGAAACTCTCGTTTGCTCGTTTGCGACAAACAAACAGTCAATTCGGGAGCAAATTATTACTACCCTCCTGCTATGGATGGTGGGTGAAGATGACTTGCGAAAATTGGTTGGAGTAGAAGGCTTTTCCACCCTCTGATTATCTCCTCTTCGACTCTAGATCGGTAGATAAATAAATGCAGAGCTTATCTGCTCATCTCATGTCCCTATTCATCTTTTTCTAAAAAATGTCCCTATTCATGGACAACTTTTTGGGTTGTCTGGCTTGTAGTTGTAGCCATCTTCTATAGAAGAAAACGCTCGGAGTTACGGAGTATCATCAGAAAAAACAGTACTCCCTCGGTCCCTAATGAAAGATGTTTTTTGACATTAGTATAGTGTCAAAAACGTCTTACATTATGAAACCGAGGGAGTAAAAAATTATACGCGAAATAAAAAAGAACAGAGGGAGTATCTTCGTCGCGTCACTGTTTACGTTTTGTAACTCTGTTTTGGGGCGAAAACACGCTCAAGTTTGTGCAGAAGGTCAGGTAGTTATTGAACTTGGAAACAGATTGGACCTGGCTCGAACAGCTACGGCGGCATGGCGCTGGTCAACAACGGAACGGGCGCCCAGGTTTGAGCTCGTCCAGTCGTGCTAGACAGCTAGAGGCTTGGTGGGCTGTGCCGGCGTATCCTCACATATAGAGGAGCAGCCGATCTTTCGAAATTTAGACTCTCAAAAGCCTCTTTAAACCTTCTTTCTTTGAATAGTTTAAATTGCTTATCACATATATGTCAGGTGGTCTTCTTAAACCTTAACTTTTTATGTTTGATCCGCTAAAATGATGTGGTTCCTAACTAGACCCTTAATTTAACTTTCATTTTTCACACAGCTTCATTCAAGCAAAGATTGAAACTAAACAAAGACTTAAACTAGTCCATTCAAACACATTGCATGCCATGAAATTTAAACTACATTGCATAACATAAAATTTAAATTACGATCAAATACATTCCGAATAATATATTTGGATGGGATGAACTCAGCACCCGCGGCTGGAAATTGTTTCCGTGGACTCATATTGCCTGCCTAGCCACTTGTTCTTCCAAAAACGAATCTACGAGCCATCCTTAATCACGAAAGATCCAAAACAAAAGAGATATCTTTTTCCCGCCATGACCAGCCCAAAGGTGTGAATCTCCAAGTTGCAATATACCCAAGGCACAGTTTTTGGTCTAGATACTTGTTACACAATAAAATTTGCTAAATGCCAAAGAACACGGCATCATCTTTTACCTTAAACGATGTTCTCAATATAAGTGGTTTGAATATAGGGGGGTGGAGCACCCAAGTGCTCCTAATCCGCTTCCGTTTGAACTACCATTTATTAAGTAAGGCGTAATTTTTTACCAAGGTCACGAATGCCTAGACCACCTTGGTCTTCGGCTTACAAACCACGCATGTGATGTATTCTTTTGATCTTCTTGCAAGATGTACTTCCATTTTTGGCTTTTTTGGCAGATTTTCAAGATGTGCTTCTTGCTACAAACTTTTCGCCGACTGCCAGAAAAAGAACTACAACTTTCACTTACCTTGCATGACATTTTTTTAGAAAAGGAGGAAGACCTCCGGCCTCTGCATCTGGTCGATGCAACCTTGCATGACATATCAAAGCTAATGTAGCGACACATTTAACCGAATGACAGTCGACAACAAGGGATAAAAAACATTAGCACGGTGAAACTCAAGTATCCTTTCCGGGACACTCCCAAGCTTTATTCTGCGTCTATCACCATCAGCTGAGATGGATGGTCTATACGCTCCAGAAACAAGCACGCGGCGGCGCGCGCGGCCACGGAAATATGCACTAAATAAGCAGGAAAACATCACACACGCAAATTCAAGTTCAACAGCCATTGTCCGCGAAGAAACACGGCCTATTTCGTCATCATCACCCTGGTCGTTATTGTAGAGTTCACTCAAAGGGACGCCCTGCAAAACGGCTGGGTCCTAGTACCCACCCTGGATGTAGGCGTTGAGCCGGTTCAGCTCCTCCTTGTGCTCGCTGACCACCGCGCGAACCACGTCGCCGATGGAGACCATCCCCATCATCTCCGTGCCGCTGATCACCGGGATGTGCCTGATACGCTTTTCTGCACGCCGTGCCATGGTTAGGGTTCAGTGCTTTACAGAACATCTGGTGTGCAACGACGAATGAACTCGATCAGGCGGGCTTACCTGTCATCAGCTGCATTGCTTTCAGGACTCTGGTTTCAGGTTTCACCGTGATCAGCTTGTTCTGTCAAAATGATGCTTTGTCAATGAAGCTCGGCGCGTTCACATAATTGTGATTCACATGCTTATGACTAGAGTTTTTGTACTAATTTTATTCAGGGTGTACGGGGCACAGAGAAAATCAGAACATCCCTGAAAAAAATTGAGAACATGGTATGAGCGTACCTCTTCGGTCATGATATCTCCAACTTTGGTTGACTTGGAGGATCGACCCTGCACTATAATTTTCCGGAGATAATCTGAAAAGGCAAGTAACATAATGTTTGTTACATAGGTAAATCTTTGGTTTACAAAGCTGCTCAGGTTTGCTGTTCTGTTCTTTTGATCACTATGTAGTATTGGTTTTATTTTCAGGCACAACATCTTCATATACTCCTATCTTGCCAGAGTGGCAGTCAGAGTTGGCATTGATGCTGGCTGATACTATTCATGGAGATTATAGGCGAAGAGGTCAATGACTCGATGCTATTATAGGTAAATGAACAAGATCTTTGCGACTGTGAGTGTTTGAGTGGCAGGCTCGAAGTTCGCAACCGTTAAGGTTCATCGGACTTCAAAGAAATTTACGCGAATTGTTTATGCTAGCTGGAGGTTCAGGAGGATCAGAGTTCAACCATTATGGTACTGGATCAGAGTTCAAGTATTTAATGGCACAATGGTCCAAAGCGTTTATGGTAGATGTAGGTCCAGGATCAGAGTTCAACTATTTAGTGGCACAATAATACATGGTTCAAAGCATATATTTTTGTACCTGAACTCTCCCTAAATACTTAATGATTTTCTTTTTGGGAACTCATGGCAACTTGCTGGCTGCAATTTCAACATGAGAATAGGATCATCAAATGTTCTTTCATATATATGTTCCACTTGATAGGGTCATACAGGCTTGTGGCACACTATCTGCAGGTTCTTGATGCATGATGCGTTAAGATTTATTCATCAGTCCTAAGATTCTTGACTGACAGTAATTATAATGCATGTAAGAAACAAGGGTTGTCATCTTTTATAAAGCATTTGCACCTTCACCATACAGCTTTTACTCACAACCCTTCATGTTATTATTACTATTTTCTTTATAATAATGTAGAATAAAGAAGGCAAGGGCATAAACCAAGAAAATGTAAGTAACTTTCTAACGTTTCCTCTTTTAGCACGTCATTTGGTCTGTTTCCATCACAGAGTGTTTATAGACCAGTTTACCTCTCTCTGTGACGATGCCCGCAATTGATTTATCTTCCCCAGGTTTAACAACCACCAAAGCTCCCACATTGTGCTGTGTCATCTGTTGAAACTCTTTTTGTCACTCAAAATCATAAATATTTTCTACTTATGGAGTAATATGACCACTGGGCTAGAAGGGAAATCATACCGATTTGACAGCATCATAGACACTATCATCAGTGGTGCACCAGAGCCATGATCCATCGGCACTCTTCCCTTTAGACTTCAAAATGTCTGCAACAGTGCTGCTCTCAAATCCACTCTCCTCTATTTGAGCAGATGATACTGACATGAAGCGTGGGAACACAGCGGGCAGCATAGCAGGCTTCACAACACTGATGTGTTGCAGGACAGCAGATTTGAGCACACTGCCATGTGATCCGATAGCTTGAATTGCTCGCTGCATTTTGTTCTGTGTCAAATCATACGTGAAGAAACAGTTACTTTATTTTTAACTAAGGGGATAACTGACTTGTGACTTCTTTGATATTAGAAAGACTATTTTCTTAGTTAGAATGGAGATGTTATAGATAGTTCTTTAAAGTGCAGTGTAATTTTTAATAATATAGACCAAACAATATCTATACGTCGGAAAAATTCAATTCAATCCCAAAAATGATTAGTAAATAATATCGTAAACTGATTCTTTCAAGAAGATGAACTTTTATAGCAGGCAACACATGATATTGGGAAACACTAACTGAATAGAATGTGAAAATGAGGTGAAGTGCATATGGGGAAAAGATGGAGCTTTGGTAATGACATGTAACTCAACTGCAGAAGTTTACACTAACATGAACCCAGGCTGAAAGTAAGTATTTGCAAACGTGTGCCTCTGTCATGAGCCAAGGAGCGCGCAAGTGGCGGTTAAAAAAGGTGTTCACAAGTTTTTTGGATCAGGCAATTTGCCTTCTCGGAACTGGGGCAGAACCAAAGTACATAGTAATACAGCACCGGAGAAGGTTGATCAATTAATACATGACTTCAATATGTGGGGCTGGCTAAAACTAAGGATGCTGTCAGACAAAGCAAAGAGACTAGCTCATAACCATACAATGGCAGTTGACCAACACATATAATAAAAAAAAAAGAATGTGAAAGAGTGGATAAGTGGAAGCATTTGCCCAATAATGCAGCTGTGCTCTGCTCACCGTTCCACACAAACAAACAAACCTATCTCCATCCTACAGGAAACACCACCATATCAAATTAGAGCTAGTTCCTACTTCCTAGTGGGCTGATGCAGTGAAAATGATGCTGAGCTTATCTATCATTTTGTACACTAGCCAGTAAAGAGGTAGGAAAAACCGGAGGGAAGTAATTTATGCACAGAAAAATCCGTCGAATTAGTCCTCAAATTTTCTCTTGTTGAATCATCTGCTAAGAACTGAATCCGGCACGTCGGCATAGCCACGTAGCATGTCCTGCCCACTAATCAATCTCATTTGGACTTATATATACTTTAGAGAACCCACTATCAATATGTCCACCCACCCTACTTGATGTGATGTGTTAACACAACATCTTTATATGTCTCTGGCAGGACGTTTTCAGAGTTAGCAAACTATGAGCATTTATTTATGTCACAATCAAAGCAATAAGGAATCACCAACTAAGAGGGAATCCAACTGACGCCTTTCACCCGCAACACTGAACTCTATGCACTCCCAAGGTGCTCGATTCGGCGCTATCAACTCGCTCCCGGTGCAAGAACCGAACGAACAACCGGATCACGGGCCACAAAACAAGGTGGGACACGCCTACCTTGAATGAATCCTAGAACCAAATAACTTGTATTTCTTCTACTTGTGCAACCACGAACTGATTCTGATTGATGCGCAGGAACAGCACACTACAAAACACTCGCTAATCTGGACAGACAAAACTAAGGAAACCAGCAAAGGAAACAGATCAAGCGCACTAACAAACAGAAGAAATCACAGAAAAGAATGAAACGTACTTTCCGGTGACGGCTTTCCGCCTGCTTTCAGCGTCTCTTTCCTCCGCTAAATCTAAAGTGAACAGTGGCCGGCTAGCAGAATGAGATGAAAAACAACAGATCGTGGAGAAACCTAGAGGAACAACACCGGGAGCACACTCATCTGACCCTTCTGCTCGCTTCAAGATGACAGCACGCACTGTAGACGCATTTCTTTTAGAACTAACACTCCACAGATCGGTCATGAACTAGGCAGCTAGTACTATGGATCGACCCATCGCATGGATTTGGTTGGACCGGAGGAAGGGGGAGGAGAAGGAGAGGGAGAGGCCGCTTTACCTGCGTGGCCACGGGACTGAGCTTCGGTTGTGGGAGGAGCAGCGAGTTGCGGGGAGGAAGAAGATGGGGGAGGGACACTTGTGATGCTGGGAGGCAATGGTGGGGGGTGACGAGCGCTAATTAAAGCGACACTCCGCTGCTCTCGCGGTGAGGTGGTGGAGGCATGTGAGGGCACTCGGTCTTATCCACACGGCCCTGTCTGCTCTGCACTTTTGGTTCCATTCTCTTTTGTTTAACCTTTTGTTTTGGACTTTCCGTTCTCCAGTTTCAATGATAGGGTTTCTCGAGGCTGGTACTCTACTATGCGCAGTTTCTTGTAAACAATCAGGGCCGTGCCAGAAATGACAGGATGCATACGGGCTTGTGTGTGTAAAACACAATATGTTGGGAACTTGCTCGACACCCTAAACGGGGTGTGGCTTTTTCATTATATAGAGGTACCAAGGGGTACAATACAATGTTATAATATTAATACACAGACTACGTATATATACAGTCTAACACCCTTCCTCAATCTTAACTGTGGCCTGAAGTACACAGCAAGTTAAGATTGCGCCTACAGCCTACAAACTGTGGTTGTGGAAGAGGCTTCGTGAAGATGTCAACAAGTTGATCCTTTGATGAAATGAACTTGATACAAAGTAGCTTCTGTGCAACACGTTCCCGAATAAAATGATAGTCAACCTCAATGTGCTTCGTCCTAGCGTGAAACATTGGATTAGATGAAAAATATGTAGCACCAATGTTATCACACCACAGAACCGGAGGATGTGCTGAAGCAACTCTCAACTCTCTCAACAGAGACTGTACCCATATGATCTCAGCAATGGCATCAGCAACTGCTTTGTACTCAGCTTCAGTACTACTGCGAGACACTGTGGCCTACTTTCGAGCATTCCAGGCGATCAGGTTAGAACCCAGAAATACCGCATATCCCCCCGTGGATCGCCTGTCATCAGGACTGCCAGCTCAATCTGCATCTGAGAAAGCTGAGAGCTCACACGAGGGCGCAGGCTGAAGAAGCAAACCATAGGAGACAGTAAAACAGATGTAACGCAGAATGCGTTTCACAGCTGACCAATGAGATGTCCTGGGTGCATGAAGAAACTGACAGACACAGTTGACTGCATAGAAGATATCAGGCCTGGTAATAGTAAGGTATTGCAGACCACCAACGAGACTGCGATACTCAGTAGCATCCTCAGGTGAAAGAGCATCTCCATCAAGGGCAGATAACCGATCAGTGGCAGACATCGGAGTAATAGCATGTTTTCACTTCAGCATACCAGCACGACGCAACAGATCCAGGGAGTACTTCTTCTGTGTAAGAGTCAAACCAGAAGAAGAACGTGAAACCTCCAGACCAAGGAAAAAATGCAAGGCACCCAAATCCTTGACAGCAAAGGCACCACTGAGTGCAACCACAAGACGATTAGCAGCAGCATGGGATGAACTGATGAGAATGATATCATCAAAATAAACCAGAAGATACATCGTAACCTCAGGACGTTGAAGAAGGAACAACGATGTGTCTGCAGTGGAGGGAGTAAACCCAAGTGCTCGAAGAACAGAGCCAAGACGAGCATGCCATGCACAAAGAGCCTGTTTCAGTCCATATAGCGCCTTAGTCAGACGACAGAGATGACGAGGGCGTGCAGGATCAACAAATCGAGGTGGCTGGCGCATATAAACCTCCTCCTCCAAAATTCCATGGAGGAAAGCGTTCTGCACATCAAGCTGACGAAGAGACCATCCACGAGGGACAGCAAGAGACAACAGCAAGCGAATGGTAGTAGGCTTGATGACTGGACTGAACGTGTCTTCATAATCAAGACCATACCTCTGTTTGAAGCCCTTGGCAACAAGCCGTGCCTTGTAGCGTTCGATGGAACCATCAGCATGTCTCTTGACTTTGAAAACCCACTTGGAATCAATAACATTGACACCAGATACTGGAGGAACAAGCTGCCAAGTGTCATTTTTCTGGAGAGCCTGAATCTCCTGTTTCATAGCAGCGTGCCAGTAAGGAATACTCAGTGCAGCCTGGAAGTGTCGAGGCTCAGCAGTGGGATCAGCAGCAATGTGAGCCATGCACGCGGCTAGCCATGCCACAGTCCCGTCCTTGCGTTCCTTCGGACAGAAAATGCCTGACTGACTCCGCGTACGAGGACGAAGAGGGACCACAGGCCGTGCCGGCGAGACCGTCGCAACCGGTGATGGAGACAAAGCTGCAGCATCGGGAGAGCTGGCACTAGGGCTCCCTGACGACGACGAGCCAGGCGAGGCCAGCCCACTAGCAGCCGAGGCGGGACTGACCGGGTCCAGCTCCAGGCCGATCGAAGCAACCGCCGACCGAGGCGAAGATGCCTCCAGGTCGGGCGTGACCCCTCCTGGGTCAGGCGGAGCACCAGTCGAAAGACTGGGCGAGGCCAGCGGCACGCCAGGCGAGGCCAGCCGAGGGCCAGGCGGGGCACCAGCCGAAGGACTGGGCGAGGCCAGTGGCAGGCCAGGCGAGGCCACCCGTGGGCCAGGCGAGACTGGCGCCCGCACGGCAGCCTCCAGTGGCGATGCAGGGGCGGGTACGCGGGTCGAACCCGTTATGCATGGGACATGCACGACCCGAGCAGGAGCTGCCGCGTCGGTTTCCCCCGGCAAGCTTTCCTCCCCGGCAAGGTCTTCGCCCGACAAGATTTTCCCCCGGCAAGCTTTCCTCCCCGGCAAGGTCTTTGCCCGACAAGTTTCCTGTTCATCAAGAAGCTCAAGACGAGCGCCACGTCCAATACATGCAGCATGATTAGGCAACAACGCAGGGGCATATGCAAGATCCACAAATTGATCAGGCAAAGGTGTGGACATGTGCACCGGTTGTGAGGAAATGGTAGAGTTTGTTGGAAGTGCACGAAAAGGAAACACGTTTTCATCAAACACCACATCACGAGAGATGTAAACGCGATTTGTAGGAATATGGAGGCATTTGTACCCTTTGTGAAGAGAACTGTACCCCAGGAAGACACACTTCTTAGACCGAAACTCTAACTTACGCTTGCTATATGGGCGAAGGTGAGGCCAACATGCACACCCGAACACCTTAAAAAAGGTGTAGTCTGGAGTCTCGTTGAGCAAGAGTTCAAGCGGAGTTTGCATTTTCAGGAGTCGTGAGGGAAGCCTATTTATGAGAAAACAAGCTATGGAGAAAGCATCACTCCAAAACCGAAACGGAATGGATGCATGAGCGAGCAAGGTTAGGCCAGTTTCAACAAGATGATGATGCTTAAGTTCGGCAGTTCCATTTTGCTGATGAGTATGAGGACAAGACACACGATGCGAAATCCCAAGTTTGTTAAAAAAAGAGTTGAG
>NC_041386.1:556555441-556598311 GCF_002162155.2 Triticum dicoccoides | reverse complement strand
ACTTAAGGAGACGCTCAACATGTGCTTAAAACTGGATAAAAACATCGAACACATCAGACTTGCGCTTAATAAGATACAGCCAAGTAAACCGACTATAAGCATCAATAAAACTGACATAATAATTGTGACCACTAACAGATGTCTGGGCATGACCCCATACATCAGAAAACACAAGCTCAAGAGGATGTTTCACAACACGACTAGACTCTGAAAACGGAAGTTGGTGACTCTTGCCCTGCTGACAGGCATCACAGACGGTGTCAGCAGATTTATTGGACACAACTGGTAGTTCATGATGATGCAACACATGACGAACTATAGGGGCCGCAGGATGACCAAGGCGTGCATGCCAGTGCATAGGAGACACACGAACACCACTGAACGCCTGAGGAGAAGACTGCATGGATGGTGTGCTCGGTACATCAAGTGCGTACAAGCCATGGCGAAGACGACCGCTAAGCAGAACGGCCCTCGTGTCCCGATCCTTGATAAAGAAACGAAAGGATGAAACTCAGCAAGGACATTATTATCACGTGTAAGTTGAGGAATAGACAACAAACTACGCATAGCAGAGGGAACACAAAGGACATTGGAAAGATGTAGTTTGCAAAAATTGTGTGCAAGGAGAGAAGCCTGACCAACATGAGAGATGCGCATACCTGCTCCGCTGGCGGTGTGCACCTGATCATGACCACGGTATGGCTCCTGAGTAGAGAGCTTGCCCATCTCGCCGGTGAGGTGGTTAGTAGCGCCGGTGTCCATATACCATGATGGATCAATGGAGTAGGATGGAGTGCGACCATGATCATGAGTAGTCACGGCAGCGGCAGCTTGCTTGTCGTTTCCTTTGCCATTGTTGCCAAGGCCCAGAAAATCTTGCTTGTAGCGACGATGACAACGAGATGCAATGTGGCGCTCCAGACCACACAGCTGGCAAGCCTGCGGGGCACCGCAGGAGGAGCAGCAAGCAACCGGCCGGTTGCCACCCGTGATGGATGGTGCATTGCCACGCGGGGCCGGATGCGAAGATGGTGCCGGCTTGCCCCCTGAAGATGAAAGCCGCCGAGGTTTGCCGCGAGTGGCGGCGTTGGCGGAGGCGAAACCCGGTGAGACACGGCAGGCCTTGATGCGTTGTTCACGGCCAAGGAGGCGGGCATACAGCTCACGAGGTGGAAGTGGATCGTCACGGCCATGAACATTCTCAACGAGATTGTCATAATCATCGTCGAGCCCGTTAAGAACGAAAGTGGTGAACTCCTCATCCTGCAGAGACTGGCCAACCGAGGCCAATGTGTCGGCGAGACCCCGCATCTTGTTGAAGTAGTTCGTGATGCTGAGGTCACCAAGCTTGGTCTCACCAAGCTCGGTGCGTATAGAGTGAGCACGCGCCTGAGACTGCAAGGAGAAGCTGGTGTGAAGCGCCGCCCACGCCTCCCGGGATGTAGTAGCGAAGATGACCAGCGATGAGACGCTCGGAGTGAGCGAGGACTGGATGGCAGAGAGAATGGCCTAATCCTAGGCCACCCATGTATGATACGCCGGGTGATGAGTGGGCGGACACGGGATGGATCCGTCAACATAGCCCTCCAGATAGCGACTACGCAGAAGAGGCAACACCTGGGCACGCCAGGACAGGTAGTTGTCCGGCGTGAGCTTCATCGGCAGCAGATGCGAGAAGTAAAACGGTGACGGCGCCGTGACATGAGCGGCGTGAGCATGCATCGATGGAGCGTAGGGACCCGTCGACGAGGCTGTCTCAAGATGAGGAGCACCCGCCGAGTAGACGCCAGGAGCACCGAGAACGAGGGCGTCGGCTCTGTAGTTCACCGCGACCCCGTAGGATGGCTGCGGCGGTGCAGCCACGAACCCGGATGGCGCGGAGTAGGGTTGGTGCGGCGACGGCGCGTAGGGCTGCGGCGGCTACGCCAGGTAGTGCTGCTGCGGTGGCGGCGCGGAGTAGATCGGCGCCGACGGTGGCTGGTGGTGATGCGACGGGAGAGCCGCATAGGGTTGGTGATGATGCGGCGCCGCGTAGGACGCCACGGGCCAGGAGGACGGCGGCGGCTGAAGGGAGCCCTGGGCCGCCGGCGGCGCACCATACACGGCAAGAGCGATGCCACCGGGCGTCTGCGCGACGATGCCATAGGGCGGCTGCACAGCAACGCCATGAGATGGCGGCGCAGTGAACTCAGCAGAGGAGTCGGCCGATGGATTTGATCCGATCGGGGACTCGGTCGGCGGCAGGGCCCCATAGGCCGACGCAAGGGGCCGAGAAACGAGGAACGGTGACATAGGGGCGAGGGCCGGCCCGATGGCGGTGGCAGCGACGAAGGTCGGCGCACCAGCGGCGGCGGCGGCGGGAGCAGCGGAAGACATCGAAACCCTAGTCTGATACCATGTAAAACACAATATGTTGGGAACTTGCTCGACACCCTAAACGGGGTGTGGCTCTTTCATTATATAGAGGTACCAAGGGGTACAATACAATGTTACAATATTAATACACAGACTACGTATATATACAGTCTAACAGTGTGCACTTCTCCGTTTCTTTTGCCAACAACCTCACTTTATATCCGTGGCAAAAAAGACGATCACTTCATGTATTATCCGGTATGTTGTATAAGGGCATCTCCAACGGCAATCTAAAAATTTCTTCCGCATTCATCCACGGACAGGGGATCAATCCACGGACATGGATGTGTGAGGCTGCCATCCAACGCTGCCCGTATACATTTCAAACACTTTTCCAACAAAACGGATGAAATTCATGCGAACACGGCCGAATTTCATACAAATACGACGGATTTGCATTAGATTTCGAACATTTAGAAATAAAAATGACCCGACCCTAAACCTATCCTACGGCGGCCGCGCCCAAGCCCAAGCCCTTGTCATCCTCAGTCATCTTCATGACCACCAGCGATAAGACCGATGAAGTAAAGCTGCAGTATCCGGTAAGAAAGAGTAGAACACGGGAGACGGACTGATCCACATGGGACACAAGGCCCTGCCGCCTCTCGTGCCCTACTCATCCTCGGAGGAGTCAGCGCCTTGTCCATCGACGGTGGACGTGAGGTCCACGAAGGAAATGGTGGCGCCCGCACTATCATCGACCCCCCACCGGGCCGCCGGATAGTTCGTTGGCGGCGCGTAGGAGGCACATCTACCATTGTTCTCCTCCGCGATCACCTAGAGCTGCGCCTCGGCGGCGGCCACTTCTTGGCGAGCAGCGGCTTGAGCGCGGACGACATCGTAGATGGCACGCTGCTTCGCAACGAAGTTGGGGTTCACCGCGGCCATGGACGCCACAACCTTCTCGCTCTTGCACTCGCCGTATATCTGGTCCTCCGCCAGCCGGTGCTTCTCCAGGAGGAATTGGTTGTACTATTGTTCCTCCTGCACCTGTTGGAACATCGACAAAGGCGTTGGTGCAGGCTGCACCTCCGCCATGGCGGTGTTGTAGTGCGCATGCGCCAGCTCCATGGTGAAGTCGGCATGCACAGGTGCGGGAGTCGGGGCGGCATCGTCGGAGCCTGTCTCCATCGTGGGATCATCGTCGTTGAAGACCTCGGGAGAGCCGGCCAGCAATCCAGCCTCGATCCGCCTAGCACGATGGCTATGCAAGGCGGTGACAATGGCGGTCATCTCATGTTTCATCTTCGTGGAAAGGCTCTCCCATAGAGCTTCGCCGCCTGCAGTCATGGCATATGCAGTGCAAGGGAGGAGGATGGGGAGCTGCTTGTGTTGTGGCGTGGAGTTAGTCGGGTGTGGCCACCTTTAAATAGTGGATTCCGGTGAGACCAGGCGTCCGAGTGCGTCAATGCGCGATGGAGTAGGTTTCTCGATCGGCGAGCCTGCTTAATGGCGGCATGCGGATGGATGGGGCATTTAATGGGTGTGGTAGATATTTGTCTCGTCCCGTCCAGTAACGCGTCTCCGACATTGAGCAAGCACGGACATCGGAGACGGGTCGCGGGCGGCGCCTTCGGCCGGTGCGCCGCTTCAATGGCGGTGCCAATGAGAGGTCGCATCCACTCTGGACCGGTTTCAATGTGCAGCAGTGCACTCTAAAGTGGCATGAATGCGAGCAGCTGATGCTAGGCGGGAACACACACAAGCGAGGGGGGTTTGGGTGGGCGAAGGTGATCAGAAGCGGACATGGTTGCTATATGGACGTCCGCAAAGCCCCTCCCCTCCCCCCACATTTGTCTTAGGTTTGCGGGAGAAAGTACATCCGGACCACGCCGTAGATCGATACAGGCCCACGGTGGATGTCTTCCGCGGTTCGGACAGCGCGGTCCGGACGTATGCAGACTATTTGTGGGCCGGCGTTGGAGATGCCCTAATAACCATAGCTAATGAACACTTCCAGGGGTCTGCCCAGGGAGACTCGAGGGTTCCTCTTGCAACCAAATTGTCCCCGTCAGTTCATCCCCTCCCCTGCGTTGCTGTCAGAGGAAGTCGCCGGTCTAAGCCAGCGCGGTTGACGATGGCGGCGGGGATCTCTCTCGTGTTACCCCCTGGTATGTGGGCGGCAAGACTTGGTGGAGGGTGGCTGTGTGTGGTGGGCGTACAGGGTGGGTCTTGGCAAACAACGGCGGGATGTGGGGTTCAGACCTCATTGGGAGGCGTCCTATGGCTTGGGTTCATGCACGACGGCAGGCTGGCCGGGGTCGGTGGATTTCGTCCAGATCAGGCCGTGTGTTTGGCTTCTTCCAAATTGAGCCCTGGTCAAAGGGACGAGGTTGTCTTCACAGCTAACCGGCCGGCAACCACGGAGCTGCGCGACCTTCCTATCGCCGGATATGGAGGGTTGAGACCCATGGCACTCTCTACCCTATAGGCTCCAGATTATGACTCGATTGTAGGATCCGACCACTTGGAAAAATGTAGAACCGCTCTAAGCGGTAGTACCGCTCCTCGAGTGGTAGTACCTCTTTAAGCGGTAGTATCGCTCTAGCAGAACTACCGCTCTTGTATTTCTGTCTTGTTGGGTTGCGTTAACCATGCTAAGCGATAGTGCCGCTCCCCCAAGCGATAGTACCGCTTGTGCATGACCAGTGGGCATAACGGTTGGATCCGGAGGGACGTATTTAAGAGGGTCTTTTTCCCCAATGGTTTCTATCCTTTGAGCTCGTGTTTTTCCCCATTGCTGAACCTCCTTGAGCTTGCTATCTCTCAATCCCTCCAATGATTCTTACTCTTTTTTGAGGGAAAAGAGAGAGAGGGGAGATCTAGATCCACATTTCCACCAATCCATCTCTCCTCTAAGTGAAGGGAACCCCTTGGATCTAGATCTTGGAGTGCTTTGTGTTCTCTTTGTTTTTCTTTTTTCTCATCTTTCTCCATATCTTTTGTTATTGTGGTGGGATTCAGGAGAGAGGGACTTGGACACTCCGTGTGCCCTTAACATTACATTTGGTGCATCAGTTTGAATTCTTCACGGTGATACGTGAAAGTGAAAGTGGAGTAGCTTATTACTCGTGGGTGCTTGGTACCCTAAAGCTTGTTTCTTTTGGGTACTTGGGTGCCCTAGACAGTTGGTGTTGTCGCGCAGATACTACTAGATTAAACTCAGAGATTTTGATGGGCACTCATCTCGACATGTGAGAATTTGAAGCCAATAAATGCATTATGGCCAAGAAGATACCCCACAGAACGGAAATATCGATCCGTAATCCATTGTCCAGTCATGGCAAACGAAAGACAAATCACAAAAATACAAATTATGGCATAGCTTAGATGGCTAGGTTTATTTTGGTGAAATCGGCTTAGTTGAGAATTAAAGTCATAAAGTCGATACAGGTTCTTACAATTTTTTTGAATTTGTTCCAGTTTATTTTTACGTTGTTCTTTCAGCGGTATGATGCGCCCATGGACTATGAGGTGCTTGTGATAACTTTGTCAGTCTTAAAATCAGTTAGCTCATTCTCTCGAATGTACTCATAGTGTCAAAAATGTGCACCCGTATGTTTATAAAGGTAAGTATGTGCATGTGTTATACATGTTTGCATCTTTATTTTGTCTTTAAAAAGAACAAGATATATATTGAAGGAAATATGCCCTAGAGGCAATAATAAAGTTGTTATTTTATATTTTCTTATTCATGATAAAGGTTTATTATTCATGCTAGAATTGTGTTGATCGGAAACCTTAATACATGTGTGAATACATAAACAAACACCATGTCCCTAGTGAGCCTCTACTAGACTAGCTCGTTGATCAAAGATGGTTAAGGTTGCCTAACAATGGACATTAGTTGTCATTTAATAACGGGATCACATCATTAGGAGAATGATGTGATGGACATGACCCATCCGTTAGCTTATCATATTGATCGTTCAGTTTTATTGCTATTGCTTTCTTCTTGTCAAGTACATATTCCTTCGACTAATTATGCAACTCCCGGATACCGAAGGAATGCCTTGTGTGCTATCAAACTTGACAACGTAACTGGGTGATTATAAAGATGCTCTACAGGTATCTTCGAAGGTGTTTGTTGGGTTGGCATAGATCGAAATTAGGATTTGTCACTCCGAGTATCGAAGAGGTATCTCTGGGCCCTCTCGGTAATTCACATCATAAGAAGCCATGCAAGAAAAGTGACTAATGAGTTAGTTACAAGATGATGTATTACAGAATGAGTAAAGAGACTTGCCAGTAACGAGATTGAACTAAGTATGTAGATACCAATGATCGAATCTCGGGCAAGTAACATACCGATGACAAAGGGAATAACGTATGTTGTCATTACGGTTCGACCGATAAAGATCTTGGTAGAATATGTAGGAACCAATATGAGCATCCAGGTTTCGCTATTGGTTATTGACCGGAGAGGTGTCTCGGTCATGTCTTGATACATCTCCAACGTATCTATTTTTTTATTGTTCCATGCTATTATATTATCAATCTTGAATGTTTTATATGCATTAATATGCTATTTTATATAATTTTTGGGACTAACCTATTAACCTAGAGCCCAGTGCTAGTTTCTGTTTTTTTCTTATTTTTGAGTTTTACAGAAAAGGAATATCAAACAGAGTCCAAATGACCTGAAAATTTAGGGTGATTTGTTATGGACCAGAAGAAACCCCCGAAGCGAAAGAGTTAGGCCAGAAGAGCCACATGGCCTCCACAAGGGCGAAGGGCGCGCCCTCCAACCTTGTGGTTGACTCGTGGACCCCCCTGACGTGAAAACGACTCCAAAAATTCCTATAAATACAGAAACCCCGGGAAATAAACCTAGATCGGGAGTTCCACCACCGCAAACCTCTGTAGCAACCAAAAACCAATCGGGACCATGTTCCGGCACCCTGCCGGAGGGGGGAATCATCACGATGGCCATCTTCATCATCCCAGCGCTCTCCATGACGAGGATGGAGTAGTTCACCCTCGGGGCTGAGGGTATGTACCAGTAGCTATGTGTTTGATCTCTCTCTCTCTCACGTGTTCTTGATTTGGTGCGATCTTGATGTACTGCGAGCTTTGCTATTATAGTTGGATCTTATGATGTTTCTCCCCCTCTACTCTCTTGTAATGGATTGAGTTTTCCTTTTGAAGTTATCTTATCGGGTTGAGTCTTTAAGGATTTGAGAACACTTGATGTATGTCTTGCATGTGCTTATCTATGGTGACAATGGGATATTCACGTGATCTACTTGATGTATGTTTTGGTGATCAACTTGAGGGTTATGTGACCTTGTGAACTTATGCATAGGGGTTGGCACACGTTTTTGTCTTGACTCTCCGGTAGAAACTTTGGGGCACTCTTTGAAGTTCTTTGTGTTGGTTCGAATAGATGAATCTGAGGTTGTGTGATGCATATCATATAATCAAATCTGCGGATACTTGTGGTGACATTAGAGTACCTAGGTGACATTAGGGTTTTGGTTGATGTGTGTCTTAAGGTGTTATTTTAGTACGAACTCTAGGGCTTTTGCGACACTTATAGGAATAGGCCAATAGATCGATCAGAAAAAAAACTTTGAGGTGGTTTCATACCCTACAATAATCTCTTTATTTGTTCTCCGCTATTAGTGACTTTGGAGTGACTCTTTGTTTCACATTGAGGGATTGTTATATGATCTAATTATGTTATCATCGTTGAGAGAACTTCCACTAGTGAAAGTATGAACCCTAGGCCTTGTTTCCAAGCATTGCAATACCGTTTTGCTCACTTTTGTTACTAGTTACCTTGCTGTTTTTATATTTTCAGATTACAAAAACATATATCTACCATCCATGTTGCACTTGTATAACCATCTCTTCGCCGAACTAGTGCACCTATACAATTTACCATTGTATTGGGTGTGTTGGGGACACAAGAGACTCTTTGTTATTTGGTTGCAGGGTTGTTTGAGAGAGACCATCTTCATCCTACGCCTCCCACGGATTGATAAACCTTAGGTCATCCACTTGAGGGAAATTTGCTACTTGCCTACAAAACTATGCACTTGGAGGCCCAACAACGTCTACAAGGATAAAGTTGCGTAGTAGACATCAAGCTCTTTTCTGGCGCCGTTGCCGGGGAGGTTAGTGCTTGAAGGTATATCTTTAGATTTTGCAATCAAATCTTTTAGTTTCTTGTTTTATCACATTCAGTCTATAAAATAAAACTACAAAAAAATGTAATTGAGGTTGCCTCATATGCTTCATCTTTTTAATGTCTTTCGTGAAAATAAGGATTCCAATAATTGTGCTCAATTGCTAGAGGGAGAATGCAATAAAATATTTGACATACAATCTTTGAACGATGAGCATGATTGCAATGTTGTTAGTATGATTCTTTGAAAATCCATGGTACTAATGATGATTGCACTAGTCATGATAAAAATGTTTCTTATAAGCATATCAATTTTTGTGGAGTGCATAGAGTTTGCCGTTACATACCAAAAAGGGAAGGTAGATTTTGCAAGAGGCATAAGCATTTAGAAACTAAATGGTTGCAAGAGAGGCTGAACAGTTTAATATTTTTAGCCATCCTTGTGAGCTTTGCAACGAACATGGTCATTTAAATCTCCAATGCAAATTGTTTCAAGATCGAATCGTGTCCAAAAATTGTGATGACTTGATTTCCCTTGCGCATCATAATGAACTTAGTTTGCTTCTGGGATATGAAGGAATGAAATGTATAACTAAGGGTATTCCATAATATAACCTTGAGAAGTTTCTTGATTTCGATCTAGAGGAAATTTATATGTATTGTGCGGTAAATTGCACTGAGAATCCTTATATTGCCAATTACTTAAAGATAAGAAAAAAATAGAAGATGAAGAGAATAGTAATGAAGCGGAAGAGGTTTCCCAATATCCTCATATTTTTTTTCTTATGTTGACTCAGGTAACAAGGAGGAGCCTTTTATTCAACCAATCTCATCAATAAGGAGCTCCAAAAGGGTGATTAAATGCACACATGATGTGAAGAAGAAAAATAAAAGACGAAGAAGCAAAGGTAAAAAGGTATCTCTCCCAAATGATGTTGCTCCTATTATTGTTATGCCTCATAAGAGTGAATCAAAAATAAATGTGGATGATGATATACTTGATGATGATATTGATTCTTTACCTTACGATACTATGTCCGAAGAAATTATTGAGGATGATTTTGTTATGCCTATTTTTCCTTGTGATGATTCTGATTTGGAAAGTAATGATACTTGTTATAATCTTGAAAATCTTTTTGGCACCAACTTAGAATGTTCTGATGATAATAATTGCTATACTATTTATGCTATCCATACTATTGATGATGAGAGTGATTATGCTTATGATATGCAAAGGCCCAAGCTTGGGGATGCTATGTTTGATGGGAATGACATGTTTGAGAATTTATTTTCTGCAATTAATGTTTGTCCCAAGCTTGGGGATGCTATGTTTAATGAAGATGATATTTTTAGTCCTCCAAGTTTTGATGTGCGAATTTATTATGATGATAGCATACCTCCTATTTTTGATGATTGCAATATTTATGAAAGTGGATTTGGATAGGTCATGACTTTATTTAGTAATGATTCCACTATCTTGGAAGAGGTTTCAATTGATTATGATGAGAACAAAGTTGCTACTTATGATGATTATTGTGATGTCACTCATGTTATAAAAAGTAGTGATGATTATATTTATAAAGCTTGTCATAATTATGATTACCCTTTTTCTGAACATTATTCTTTTAATGTGGAAACAATTTATGCTATTCAAGTTTCGTATGATACTCCCACTATTCTGAATGAGAAGAATTTTTCTTATGTGAAGAGTAGTAAAATTTCTATGCTTATGTATCATGAAAAGAATGCTTTATGTGATGGTTATATTGTTGAATTCATTCATGATGCTACCAAAAATTATTATGATGGAGGAATATATGATTGTAGGAGTTGCAATAATATCAAGTTTCCTCTCTATGTGTTGAAAATCTTGAAGTTATGCTTGTTTTGCCTTCCTATGCTAGTTGATTCTTGTTCCCATAATTTGTTTGCTCACAAAATCCCTATGCATAGAAGTGGGTTAGACTTAAATGTGCTAGTCATATTCTTCATGATGCTCCCATTATGTTTCAAATCTTATCTCTTATGTGAGCATCATTGAAATCATCATGCCTAGCTAAAAAGGCATTAAAGAAAAGCGCTTGTTGGGAGACAACCCAACATTTATACCTAATGTTTTTGTGTGTTTACATGATTAGGCTACTGTAATAATCATTTTTTATAGCTTTTGTTTCAATAAAGTGCCAAGTAAAGCCTTTGGGGTGGCTTACGGTGATAGTTGATTTGATCTTCCTGAAAACAGAAACTTTTGCGCTTAGGAAAACAATTCTCATTTTTAATAGAAGAGTGATAAAATACTTATTATTTCTGAAGAGGATTAATAAAAAAAATTCTTAGGATTTCCTAATTTCTCATGATTTTTGGAGTTACATAAGTATTCGGGAGTTACATATTACTACAGACTATCATGTTTTTGACAGATTCTGTTTTTGATGCATAGTTTGCTTATTTTCTAGTTTCTATGACTTATATTGCTTAATATAAATTGTAGAGGGTACAATAGGCATCATGTGAGAAAAACTATGAATCTTGTCTTGACGGTACCTAGGTGGTGATTTGATTTATTATACTAACGGAGCTTACGAGTTTTCTGTTAAGTTTTGTGTTGTGAAGTTTTCAAGTTTTGGGTAAAGTTTCGATGGACTATGGAATAAGGAGTGGCGAGAGCCTAAGATTGGGGTTTCCCAAGGCACACCAAGGTAATATTCAAGGACAACCAAGAGACTAAACTTGGGGATGCCCCGGATGGCATCCCCTCTTTCGTCTTCATTCATCGGTAACTTTACTTGGAGCTATATTTTTATTCACCACATGATATCCGTTTTTCTTGGAGCATCATTTTATTTTATTGGGATTTGCTTTCTGTTTGAATAATATCCCAAGATCTAAAATTCTTAAATGTTAGAGAGTCTTCACATAGTTACATAATTATTCGACTACTCATTGATCTTCACTTATATCTTTTGGAGTAGTTTGTCATTTGCTCTAGTGCTTCACTTATATCTTTTTAGAGCACGACGGTGGTTTTATTTTGAAAAAAATGATGAATTCTCGTGCTTCACTTATATTTTTTTGAGAGCCTTTAAACAACATGGTAATTTGCTTTGGTTATAAATTTAGTCCTAGTATGATAGGCATCCAAGAGGGATATAATAAAAACTTTCATATAAAGTGCATTGAATACTATGAGAAGTTTGATTCCTTATGATTGTTTTGAGATATGAAGATGATGATATTAGAGTCATGCTAGTGAGTAGTTGTGAATTTGAGAAATACTTGTGTTGAAGTTTGTGATTCCCGTAGCATGCACGTATGGTGAATTGTTATGTGATGAAGTCGGAGCATGATTTATTTATTTATTGTCTTCCTTATGAGTGGCGGTCGGGGACGAGCGATGGTCTTTTCCTACCAATCTATCCCCCTAGGAGTATGCATGTAGTACTTCATTTTGATGACTAATAGATTTTTGCAATAAGTATGTGAGTTCTTTATGACTAATGTTGAGTCCATGGATTATACACACTCTCACCCTTCCACCATTGCTAGCCTCTCTAGTACCACGCAACTTTCGCCGGTACCATACACCCACCATATACCTTCCTCAAAACAGTCACCGTACCTACCTATTATGGCATTTCCATAGCCATTCCGAGATATATTGCCATGCAACTTTCCACCGTTCCGTTTATTATGACACGCTTCATCATTGTCATATTGCTTTGCATGATCATGTAGTTGACATCGTATTTGTGGCAAAGCCACCATTCATAATTTGTTCATACATGTCACCCTTGATTCATTGCACATCCATGTACACCACCGAAGGCATTCGTATAGAGTCATATTTTGTTCTAAGTATTGAGTTGTAAGTAACTAAAAGTGTGATGATCTTCATTATTAGAGCATTGTCCCATGTGAGGAAAGGATGATGGATACTATGGTTCCCCCACAAGTCGGGATGAGACTCCAGACGAAAATAAAATAAAAATAAAAAAGAGGCAAAAAAGAGAAGGCCCCAAAAAACAAAAAAATGAGAGAAAAGAGAGAAGGGGCAATGCTACTATCCTTTTACAACACTTGTGCTTCAAAGTAGCACCATGATCTTCATGATAGAGAGTCTCCTGTGTTGTCACTTTCATATACTCCCTCCAGTCCTTTTTACTCTGCACATTGGATTTGTCGAAAGTCAAACTTAGCTAAGTTTGACCAAATTTATATTAGAAATTATTAGCATCTATAATATCTAATAAATATAATATGAAAATATATTCCGAGATGAATCTAATGATGTTGGTGTTGTTATGTAAATATCAATAATTTTTTATATAAACTTGGTCAAAGTTGGATGAGATTGACTTCAGACAAACCTAATATGCAGAGCAAAAAGGACCGGAGGGAGTACTAGTGGGAATTTTTCATTATAGAACTTGGCTTGTATATTCCAATGATGGGCTTCCTCAAATGCCCTAGGTCTTCATGAGCAAGCAAGTTGGATGCACTCCCACTTAGTTTCTTTTTGAGCTTTCATACACTTATAGCTCTAGTGCATCCGTTGCATGACAATCCCTACTCACTCACATTGATATCTATTGATGGGCATCTCCATAGCCCATTGATACGCCTAGTTGATGTGAGACTATCTCCTTCTCTTTGTCTTCTCCACAACCACCATATTTTATTCCACCTATAGTGATATATCCATGGCTCACACTCATGTATTGCATGAAAGTTGAAAAAGTTTGGGAACATCAAAAGTATGAAACAATTGCTTGGTTTGTCATAGAGGTTGTTCATGATTTGAATATTTTGTGTGATGAAGATGGAGCATAGCCAGACTATATGATTTTGTAGGGATAATTTTATTTGGCCATGTTATTTTGAGAAGACATAATTGCCTTTTTAGTATGCTTGAAGTATTATTATTTTTATGTAAATATTAAACTTTTGTTTTGAATCTTGTGGATCTGAATATTCTTGCCATAATAGAGAAGATTACATTGATAAATATGTTAGGTAGCATTCCACATCAAAAAATCTGTTTTTATCATTTACCTACTCAAGGACGAGCAGGAATTAAGCTTGGGGATGCTTGATACGTCTCCAACGTATCTATAATTTTTTATTGTTCCATGCTATTATATTATCAATCTTGGATGTTTTATATGCATTAATATGCTATTTTATATGAGTTTTTGGGACTAACCTATTAACCTAGAGCCCAGTGACAGTTTCTGTTTTTTCCTTGTTTTGGGGTTTTACAAAAAAGGAATATCAAACAGAGTACAAATGACCTGAAAATTTACGGTGATTTTTTATGGACCATAAGAAGCCCCCGAAGCAAAAGAGTTGGGCCAGAAGAGCCACGAGGCCTCCAGAAGGATGGAGGGCGCGCCCACCCCCCATAGGGCGTGCCCTCCGACCTTGTGGTTGATTCATGGACCCCCTGACGTGAAATCGACGCCAAAAATTCCTATAAATACAGAAACCCCCAGAGATAAACGTAGATCGGGAGTTCCGCCGCTGCAAGCCTCTGTAGCCACCAAAAACCAATCGGGACCTTGTTTCGGCACCTTGCCGGAGGGGGGAATCATCGCCGGTGTCCATCTTCATCATCCCGACGCTCTCCATGACAAGGAGGGAGTAGTTCAGCCTCGGGGCTGAGGGTATGTACCAGTAGCTATGTGTTTGATCTCTCTCTCTCTCTCTCTCTCATGTTCTTGATTTGACACGATCTTGATGTACCGCGAGCTTTGCTATTATAGTTGGATCTTATGATGTTTCTCCCCCTCTACTCTCTTGTAATGGATTGAGTTTTCCATTTGAAGTTATCTTATCAGATTGAGTCTTTAAGGATTTGAGAACACTTGATGTATGTCTTGCATGTGCTTATCTGTGGTGACAATGGGATATTCACGTGATCTACTTGATGTATGTTTTGGTGATCAACTTGCGGGTTCTGTGACATTGTGAACTTATGCATAGGGGTTGGCACACGTTTTTGTCTTGACTCACCGATAGAAACTTTGGGGCGCTCTTAGAACTTCTTTGTGTTGGTTCGAATAGATGAATCTGAGATTGTGTGATGCATATCGTATAATCAAACCCGCAGATACTTGTGGTGACATTGGAGTATCTAGGTGAAATTAGGGTTTTGGTTGATGTGTGTCTTAAGGTGTTATTTTAGTACGAACTATAGGGCTGTTTGTGACACTTATACGAATAGCCCAATAGATCGATCAGAAAGAATAACTTTGAGGTGGTTTCGTACCCTGCAATAATCTCTTTATTTGTTCTCCGCTATTAGTGACTTCGGAGTGACTCTTTGTTGCATGTTGAGGGATTGTTATATGATCTAATTATTTTATCATTGTTGAGAGAACTTGCACTAGTGAAAGTATGAACCCTAGGCCTTGTTTCCAAGCACTTCAATACCGTTTCCGCTCACTCTTGTTACTAGTTACCTTGCTGTTTTTATATTTTTCAGATTACAAAAACCTATATCTACCATCCATATTGCACTTGTATCACCATCTCTTCGCTGAACTAGTGCACCTATACAATTTACCATTGTATTGGGTGTGTTGGGTACACAAGAGACTCTTTTTTATTTGGTTGCAGGATTGTTTGAGAGAGACCATCTTCATTCTACGCCTCCCACGGATTGATAAACCTTAGGTCATCCACTTGAGGGAAATTTGCTACTGTCCTACAAAACTCTGCACTTGGAGGCTCAAAAACGTCTACAAGGATAAAGTTGCGTAGTAGACATCAAGCTCTTTTCTGGCGCCGTTGCCGGGGAGGTTAGTGCTTGAAGGTATATCTTTAGATCTTGCAATCGAATCTTTTAGTTTCTTGTTTTATCACATTCAGTCTATAAAATAAAACTACAAAAAAATGGAATTGAGGTTGCCTCATATGCTTCATCTTTTTTATGTCTATCATGAAAATAAGTATTCCGATAATTGTGCTCAATTGCTAGAGGGAGAATGCAATAAAATATTTGACATACAATCTTTAAACGATGAGCATGATTTCAATGTTGTTAGTATGAACTCTTTGAATATCCATAGTACTAATGATGATTGCACTAGTCATGATAAAAATGTTTCTTATAAGCATATCAATTTTTGTGGAGTGCATAGAGTTTGCCGTTACATACCAAAAAGGGAAGATAGATTTTGCAAGAGGCATAAGCATTTAGAAACTAAATGATTGCAAGAGAGGCTAGATGTTTGTGCTCAACATTTTAATATTTTTAGCCATCCTTGTGAACTTTGCAATGAACATGGTCATTTAAATCTCAAATGCAAATTGTTTCATGATTGAATCGTGTCCAAAAATTGTGATGACTTGATTTCCCTTGCAAATCATAATGAACTTAATTTGCTTCTGGGATATGAAGAAATGAAATGTATAACTATGGGTATTCTAGAATATAACATTGAGAAATTTATTGATTTCGATCTAGAGGAAATTTATATGTATTGTGCGGTAAATTGCATTGAGAATCCTTATATTGCCAATTAGTTAAAGACAAGAAAACAAATAGAAGATGAAGAGAATACTAATGAAGGGGAAGAGGTTTCCCAATATCCTACTATTTTTTCTTATGTTGAATCAGGTAACGAGGAGGAGCCTTTTATTCAACCAATCTCATCAATAAGGATCTCGAAAAGTGTGATTAAACCCACACATGATGTGAAGAAGAAAAAGAAAATACGGAGAAGCAAAGGTAAAAAGGTATCACTCCCAAATGATGTTGCTCGTATTGTTGTTATGCCTCATAAGAGTGAATCAAAAATAAATGTGGATGATTATATACTTGATGATGATATTGATTATTTACCTTAGGATACTATGTTCGAAGAAATTATTGAGAATGATTTTGTTATGCCTATTATTACTTGTGATGATTATGTTTGGGAAAGTAATGATACTTGTTATAATCTTGAAAATCTTTCTGGCACCAACTTAGAAAGTTGTGATGATAATAATTGCTATACTATTTGTGCTATCCATACTATTGATGATGAGACTGATTATGCTTATGATATGCAAATTCCCAAGCTTGGGTATGCTATGTTTGATGGGAATGACATGTTTGAGAATTCATTTGTCACAATTAATGTTTGTCCCAAGCCTGGGGATGCTATGTTTAATGAAGATGATATTTTTAGTCCTCCAAGTTTTGATGTGCGAATTTATTATGATGATAGCATACCCCCTATTTTGATGATTGCAATATTTATGAAAGTGGGTTTGTAGAGGTCAGGACTTTATTTAGTAATGATTCCACTATCTTGGAAGAGGTTTCAATTGATTATGATGAGAACAAAGTTGCCCAAGCTTGTCATAATTATGATTACCTTTTTTCTGAACATTATCCTTTTAATATGGAAACAATTTATAGTATCCAAGTTTTGTATGATACTCCCACTATTCTGAATGAGAATAATTTTGCTTATTTGGAGAGTAGTAAAATTTCTATGCTTATGGGGAGGCCGAATTGGAGGAGGCCTCCAAGTAGGATTCCTCCTATTTGGGGCACCCCATGGCTGCTCCCCTTCCCCTCCCACCTATATATACGTGGGGGCACCTATAACACACACACCAACAATATTTAGCCGTGTGCGGCGCCCCCCTCCACAGTTTACGCCTCCGGTCATATCTTCGTAGTGCTTAGGCGAACCCCTGCGCGGATCACTTCACCATCACCGTCACCACGCCGTCGTGCTAACGGAACTCATCTTCTTCCTCGACTCCTTTGCTGGATCAAGAGGACGAGGGACGTCATCGAGCTGAACGCGTGCAGAACTCGAAGGTGCCGTACGTTCGGTGCTTGATCGGTCGGATCTAGAAGAAGTTCGACTACATCAACTGTGTTGTCAAACCGCTTCCGCTTCCAGACTACGAGGGTACGTAGACACACTCTCCTCCCCTCATTGCTATGCATCTCCTAGATAGATCTTGCATGAGCGTAGCAATATTTTTGAAATTGCATGTTGCATTTCCCAATAGTGCCATCCAAGCCAGGTCTATGTGTAGATGATATGCATGAGTAGAACACAAAGAGTTGTGGGCGGTGATCGTCATACTGCTTACCACCAATGTCTTATTTGGATTTAGCGGTATTGTTGGATGAAGCGGCCCAGACCAACCTTACATGACCACATTCATGAGACCGGTTCCACCAACAGACATGCAACTAGTTTTGCATAAAGGTGGCTGGCGGGTGTCTGTTTCTCCTACTTTAGTTGAATCGAATTTCACTGCGGTCGGTCCTTGTTGAAGGTTAAAACAACAAACTTGATAAATCACCGTTGTGGTTTTGATGCGTAGGTAAGAACGGTTCTTGCTAGAAGCCCGTAGCATCCACGTAAAACTTGCAACAACAAAGTAGAGGATGTCTAACTTGTTTTTGCATGTCTTGTTGTGATGTGATATGGTCAAGACATGATGTGATAAACGTTATTGTATGCGATAATCATGTTTTGTAAGATATCTGACAACCAACATGAGCCTTATGGTTGTCTCTTTATTGTATGAAACGCAAACGCCATGTAATTGCTTTACTTTATCACTATGCGTTAGCGATAGTTGTAGAAGCAATAGCTGGCGAGACGAGCTCAACGCTACAATGGAAATCAAGGTGTCAAGCCGGTGACTATGGAGATCATGAAGATGCTTTGGAGATGGAGATCAAAAGCACAAGTTGATGATGGCCATATCATGTCACATATTTTGATTGCATGTGATGTTTATCGTTTATGCATCTTGTTTTGCTTAAAACGGCGGTAGCATTATAAGATGATCCCTTAACAAAATTTCAAGGTATGAGTGTTCTCCCCGAGTATGCACCGTTGTGACAGTTCGTCGTGTTGAGACACCACATGATGATCGGGTGTGATAGACTCTACGTTCACATACAACGGGTGCAAGAGAGTTTTGCACATGCGGAATACTCGGGTTAAACTTGATGAGCCTGGCATGTACATACATGGCCTCGGTACACTGGAGACCAAAAGGTCGAACGTGAATCATATAGTAGATATGATCAACATAGAGATGTTCACCATTGATGACTACTCCATCTCACGTGATGAGCGGACATGGTTTAGTCGGTTTGGATCACGTATCATTTAGATGACTTGAGGGATGTCTATCTAAGTGGGAGTTCTTAAGTAATTTTATTAATTGAAATTAATTTTAGTCCTGATAGTTTTTGCATATCTATGTTGTAGATCAATACCTCGCGATATAGCTCCTAATTTTTTTGATATGTTCCTAGAGTAAAGTTGAAAGATGATAGTAGAAATGATGTGGACTGGGTCCATGATCTGAGGATTATCCTCATTGCTGCACAGAAGAATTATGTCCTTGATGCACCGATAGGTGATAGACCTATTGCAGGAGCAGATGCAGATGCTATAAACATTTGACAAGCTGGGTATGATGACTACTTGATAGTTTAGTGCGCCATGCTTTATGACTTAGAACCGGGACTTCAAAAACGTTTTGAACGCCACGGAGCGTATAAGATGTTCCAAGAGTTGAAATTAGTATTTTAGACTCATGCCCGTGTCAAGAGATATGAGACCTCTGACAAGTATTTTTCCTACAAGATGGAGGAGAATAGCTCAGCTAGTGTGCATGTGCTCAGAATGTCTGGGTACTACAATCGCTTGAATCAAGTGGGAGTCAATCTTCCAGGTAAGAGAGTGATTGACAGAGTTCTCTAGTCAATATCACCAAGTTACTTTCATGATGAACTACAATATGCAAGGGATGATGAAACTGATTCCCGAGCTCTCCGTGATGCTGAAATCAACGAAGGTAGAAATCAAGAAAAAACATCAAGTGTTGATGGTTAACAAAACCACTAGTTTCAATAAAAAGGGCAAAGGGAAAGAAAGGAAACTTCAAGAAGAATGTCAAGCAAGTTGCCACTCCCGGGAAGAAGCCCAAAGCTGGATCCAAGCCTGAAACTGAGTGCTTCTACTACAAAGGAAATGGTCACTGGAAGCGGAGCTGCCCAAAACATTTGGCGGATAAGAAGGATGGCGAAGTGAACAAAGGTATATTTGATATACAGGTTATTAATGTGTACCTTACTACTGTTCATAGTATCCACTGGGTATTTGATACCGGTTCATTTGCTAAGATTAGTATCTCGAAACATGAGTTGCAGAATAAACAGAGACTAGTTAAGGGCGAGATGACGATGGGTGTTGGAATTGATTCCAAGGTTGATATGATCAAACATCGCACACTCACTCTACCTTCAGGATTAATGTTGAACCTAAATAAATGTTACTTGGTGTTTGCGTTAAGCATGAATATGATTAGATCATGTTTATTGCAATACAGTTATTCATTTAAGTTAGAGAATAATTGTTGTTCTGTTTACATGAATAAAACCTTCTATGGTCATACACCCAATGTCAATGCTTTATTGAATCTCGATCGTAGTGATACACATATTCATAATATTGATGACAGAAGATGCAAATTTTATAATGATAGTGCAACATATTTGTGGCACTGCTGTTTAGGTCATATTGGTGTAAAGCGCTTGAAGAAACTCCATGCGGATGGACTTTTGGAATCACTTGATTATGAATCATTTGATACTTGTGAACCATGCCTCATGGGCAAGACACTACAAAATATACACTTCCGTGATGATACATGTTTGTCACAGTAGGTCACGTTTTCTGTCATGCATGTATATCCATGAAGATTTTATGACAGAATCAATATAGTCATACCCGTGCTGTCATAGAAGTGTTCCATGACATTACCAAAATTATCATCATGGAAGTGTCCACTTCCATGACGATAAATCATGCGTCACAGAAGTGCTTTCATCAAGGGTGACTGACATGTGGCATCCACCATAAAGGTTCACCGTTAACCTATCGGGTTCCGGTTTGGATCCGATAACCCTTTAACAGCCCAGACCAATGGGGATTTCCCATGTGTAAAATTCACAATGGCCAGAGGAACCACGTGTCGGCTCATCGTTGGGACATATGTCATCCTCTCATTGGATAGAAGGCGCCTATCATTCATTGACACATGGCAGGGCCCAACAGAGGCCCATATAGGTTAAAAAGGTCGGTCCAGTCAAAGGCATGCAGTATTTACTCAGGTACTAGTGGGCCAGCCCAATAACAGGTTGTTTAAACATGGCCCATTTACGACCCGAAGCCAGATCTGGCCCGTTAATTGTTCGCCGAATATTTTGGCCCAATTACGGCCCAGTGACATTTCCGCCTGTTAGAGGCCCGATGTAGACATGGGCGCATTTCATCCCGGTGTGTCTTTCGGCCTGGGAATGGCCCATGCTGCCCATGGGCCATATATGGTCTGACGCGGCATCCGACCCTCTAACGACCTGTGATAAAGGTGTCAATGGTTCATCCCAACGTGACTTTGGGCCTGTTAAAGGCCTATCGTATAATTCGGCCCGTTGATGCTTGTACTAAGCTTTTGGCCTCTTAAAAGCCCATGATATCAGTGGGCCAACTAAGGCCCGAGATATGTTTCGTACTAGTAACGGCCCGTCATATAACTGGGCCAAAAAAGGTCCGGTTGACATTTCAGCCCGCTGAAGGCCCGTCGACGACTAGTGAAAATTGAGGCCCAACATGCAATTCGGCCTGCTAAAAGCCGATGGTTTCTTCTGGGCCATAATAGGCCAGCAGAATATTCAGCCTGTTAATGGCCCAATGTCTACATGGGCCCAACTAAGCGCTGGGTCCACTAAAGGCCCAACTAAACTTTGGGCCGAATATAGGCCCATGTAAGTTGTGGGCCTGACGCGAAGTGTGAAGGCCCCAATGGCCTTTCAGGCCCAAGAAAGTTGCAGGCCGACCCAGTTGTGGCCTGCTAAAAAGTAGGCCCGTTAGAGGCAAATGTTTCTGCCCGGTTGACTACATCTGATTTTTTTCAGATAGCAAATGATGGTAGTAACTAGTAGGAATTAAGAACAAACCTACTCTATACAAAGAAATTATGGCATAGTAACTTCGAATAAACCTACACTATACAATAGGATTTATGGTATATTACATCCACTGGGCATCGAAGTTCGCCACCAGTGATCATAAAGCGCAACGAAGAAGCGGATTACAAAAACTAGGCACCATTACAACATAACAAAATAATACTGAACCAAGACCACTTCCAAGAGAGTTCAAGAAAGGTTAGCCTTGCGCGGGAACTGCTCCGCAAGCTGCTGAGCAAGGCTGTGAGACCGGCCAGCATGTCGGTCATAGCTTCCAGGTGTAGATGTTTAGCAATGAGGTTCTCATTGGTGTTCTCCGCAATCTTTCTTAGAGATAGGACTTCAAGTCGAAGTTGAGTTGCAGAATGCCTTGCTGCTAGAACTTGGGACTGAAGAAGTCGAACTGATCTAGAGAACGAATTATGTGAGCTTGTCTGACTGCAAGTCTCAAGTAGCTTGAACACTGCATCAAGACAAGACTTTGGGTCTGTCTCGCTATCTTCAAGATGTTTTGCCTTCTTTGCTGCAATATATGTTGGGTTTGTCTCATATCCTTCAGCAGACTTGTGCGTGCCATCCGGCATATCACCCTGAAATAAGCAGAGATATGATAGGTTTTGCACATGTATAAACAAAGATGATAACTGTGCTGTCAATTCCATCCAATTTCAAATTAGAAAATAAAGAGTAAGTTCAAAATATCAATAGCATAATTTTGCATTGTTCATCATGCGGGGAGCTTCACCACACTACTGAATTACCATGTCAACATAACAAGCATAGATGAAGGGCAAAGACAATCATTGTATCTATTTTTGTTAGTGTGCATGGCATGTTGTTCATATCATCAGCCACATCAGTAAGATAAAACAGGAGATGACAAGGTGCAAACGTGGGCTGCTTCACCACACACTGGATTATAGATCCACAAAAACAAGCATACATACAGGGAGTATTGATTAATGTGCATGGTATGAATAAGGAATTTGGTTTTACAAGTAAAACTTGGAACTTACGGTTGTTGCGAATATGCATTTTGATAGAAACAACGAACTAAACATCAGTTAACGATAGGGAGTATGAGAAAATTAAACAATAGTTGAGGATAAAGGCTTTAGAAGGACGGACTTACATTAACAGTTAACACTGGCTTTATAATGCCCTTCTCCCTGTCAAGGGAAGAATAACTCAGGAATTTCAGCACAAAATCTTCTTCATAAGCATTGCTTGTACTCTACATTTTGTAGAGAGTAATTATAGATATGATAATACTGGAAGGGATAGAGGATAATGAAGATAAGATGCATATTGATGCTACATAATCAACTACCAATCCCCGGAAGTACAAGCGTTACAGGACAAAATGTATTGACAAGAGCAATGGGCTACACTTCTCCACTAGCATTGTCTATGTATTCAACTTTTTGGTAAGATTAAATATAGATCTGATATTTTTTAGTAAATGGTGGGTGAGGGAGATAAGATGCAGAATGCTACACAATGAACCAATCCCTCTTCCCATAATATAAGAGTGTTCTGAACACTGGTGTATAAAACGTTCTTATATTATGGGACGGGGGGAGTAGGTGTTAATGTAAGTACAGTGATAGATGACGTTCAGTCCTTACAAGAGGACTGCAGAGCTAAACCTCTTCAAAAGCATTGGGTTGATTCTAAATTTATGTAAGAGTCCATACGGATCTTATAATGTCCACCAAATGGACAATAACGAGGCTAACATGTGCAGTGATGCTACATAATCAACCAGCTATGAAAGCAAGTATGGTCATACAAGGCAAGAGGTACTCAAAAGAGCAATGCAGTGTGCAATATAGTTGCGAGATTCTATGGTCCCTTGAGAATGAACGTTCTTCTGCAAACAGTTTTCGTACAAGTGAGACATTAAGGCACATGCAGAAATGTAGTTCAAATTATGATGTGATATCATAGAAAGTACCTTACACTGCAGACGAGACCAATGTGTAACAAGATTATTCCAGTCACTGTCTGATAAATGTAGCACCAGAGACTTTACAGAAATTTTGTTTAGAGGCTTGCCATCAAAATGCACTTGCCTCAGGTAGGAACGATACTTCATTAACGAGTGCTTGAAAAGCACAACCAACCCTTGCTTGTCTTGACAATCCAGTTTGGTCCTTGCCTATTTAAAAGAATGAAATCTTGTGTCTTCTGTCAGCAGAAACATATGTAGTAGTTACCATGAATAACATTAGTACATTACTTACGCGTAAGTTGCGGAGGAAGACTGGAAATTGTTTTGTGTCTGTGGTATAATCTTTCCATGAAGGAAAGATGCGCACAAAGTTCCTGACAACAATATAAGCTTCATCTTCTAAACTGGGAAGAAATGGAACTGGGGTCCTATTTGCTGCAATTGGGGCTCTCTCTGGTTCGAAAAGGGAATTGGCAACTGGATTTGGTGTACTCTTTGCTGGAATGGGGGTTTTGCATTGTAGAGCTGGTGCTATGTCAACTGACATCATCATACTATTTGCTGCAGTTGGGGTCTGCTGAGTTGGGGCATCAGAGATGACCAGTGTAGTACGGCTAGAGTTGCGGCCGTGTTTTGTGGGCCAGGTGATATTGCAACTACACCTAATGGGCTATTTGATTTATCAGGTGTCACTACCTTTTCCAAATACTTTGCTCGTGCTCCTCCGCGATTAGCAATTGCCCTCTTCCTTTTGAACATCTAATACACAAGAACAACATTTGAATGGATAAATATGGTATGATGACAGATGGAATATGTACTAAAAATGGATAGGCAAAGCGTATTCACATACACGATGTGTAAACTAAGCTAATGGCACTGCAACAAAGTAGAAGCAATCAAAGCATCAATTGCAAGATATGTGCGACCAATATAACCTTGGAAAGTTAGAGCAAGCACCTTGATGGGTGAATAAGATAGGGCATCTGCGTCTGACTCCTCCACTGGGGAGCTACATTGACTTAGGTCCCCCTCTAGATCAGAATCACTGTTAGGATCATATTCTGAGCATGAATGTGTAGGTGGAGAGCGTTTGCATTGCATTGCATCCAGACTTGATTTCAGTCCCTTAATGCCAAGTTTGACAGCCATGGCATTGTTCTGCTTTATTCTTTTCATGCACACAAGCTCATAATCATTATGATGTTGTCCAGTATCTGAGATTCATGAAAACATAAAAAGTAGTCAGTTTATCGATGGAATGCATTGCGGATTCAACTCGAAGAGTGTCTCCCTATAAACCCCTGCATATGCAAAGTTCACCCCCCAACCGTGCTAACCAGACCACACACAGAAATACAAATCTCTTATGTCTCTATAATAGGCATACACACATTTCAAAACTGAATAGGAACATTAGAATCATATCAAATTCGTATTTGAACAAATAAAATAAGGAATTATGAGTGGCATAATGTTTACCTTCAAGGGTGGAGTGCTGGTAGTGTGGCACAAAGCAAGTAGGCAGATTGTATTCCATGTAGAAGATCGTCGTCTATGTAAAAGGTGGAAATGACACTTTCTTTCTATACAATGCAATGTTCGTTGCTGACACATGATGGAAGAGATCACACAAAGAATTACTATTCACTCATGTCCGTGGTTCCAGTATTTTGAAACAGGGTGGTCCACGCTAAAAGAATATTGACAACAAATATGACAAGGCAAGCATAGATGTAGTGAATCAATCATTACTTGTGAGCTTACTAGGACAAGTATGCAGAATTGTAACTGCAGTAAGAGACCGTCCAAAATCTGAATCAAGAAGTTGGTCTAGCACTTATTGTTGCAACTAATCGACGTGAATAATTGGATATCATATCGAATGAGTAAGAAAGACAAGTAAAATTGTCAACAAACCTTGTCAGATTCTGGGTTCCGGCAAACCCTTGGGGTTCGAACTCTGGGGTGCGCACAAAGATCTCTCCCTAGCTCGCTCTCGCAACGATCTCAAGGCCTAGCTCGCCGAACCCAAGGAACAAGAGACATGAGGGTTTATACTGGTTTGGGCCACCGTTATGGTGTAATACCCTACTCTAGTGTGGTGTGGTGGATTGCCTCGTGGGCTGAGGATGAATCAGTACAATGGATGAACAGCCCCCTGAGGAGAGGTGTTCTTGAGCTTGATGAGCTGGTGTGTCTGAGGATGGTCCGAATGATCCCCTTTGCTATGGTGGTGGCTAGCTCTATTTATAGAGGCCCTGGTCCTATTCCCAAATGTTAGGCGGGAAGGGATCCCACAACGGTCAATTTCGAATGGAGACAATTAGTACAAGCTATCCTGACAAAAAGTGGTCTTCGCCTGCCAAAGGTTCTGGTGGTGACACCACCGTCGGCTCTGCGATGACCTCCGTCCTACCGTCCTGTGGTCTTGGTCTTGTTGCACCGATAAGGAAACCTTTTCCTGATGCCTCGGGACTCCTCTCCCGTGCTTGCCCCTTTAGCACCAAAGAGGAAGCAGGTACTTTGCGCCCACTGGCGCCCGCCTGGCCTTGGTCGTCATGGCTCATGATATGTCTCCTTCATATCTATAATTTTTGATTGTTCCATGCCAATATTCTACAACTTTCATATACTTTTGGCAACTTTTTATACTATTTTTGGGGACTAACATATTGATCCAGTGCCTAGTGCCAGTTCCTGTTTGTTGCATGTTTTTTGTTTCGCAGAAAATCCATATCAAACGGAGTCCAAACGGGATAAAAACAGACAGAGATTATTTTTTGGAATATATGTGAAATATGGGAAGAAAATCAACGCGAGGCGGTGCCCGAGGGAGCCACGAGGCAGGGGCGTGCCCCTGACCCTCATGGGCCCCCCGTAAGGCGGTTAATGCTCTTCTTCGGCCGCAAGAAATGTAATTTTCAGAAGAAAAAATCGGAGCGAAGGTTTCAATCCAATCGGAGTTACGGATCTCCGGATATATAAGAAACGGTGAAAGGGCAGAATACCAGAACGCAGAAACAAAGAGAAACAGAGAGAGACAGATCCAATTTCGGAGGGGCTCTCGCCTCTCCCATGCCATGGAGGACAAGGACCAGAGGGAAAACCCTTCTCCCATCTAGGGAGGAGGTCAAGGAAGAAGAAGAAGGGGCCCCTCCCCCTTCTCTTCCAGTGGCGCCGGAACGCTGCCGTGGCCATCATCATCATCACCGCGATCTTCACCAACACCCCAACATCTCCATCACCATCCCCCCTCTATCTACAATGGCCCACTCTCCCGCAACCCCCTGTACCCTCTACTTGAACATGGTGCTTTATGCTTCATATTATTATCCAATGATGTGTTTCCATCCTATGATGTCTGGGTAGATTTTCGTTGTCCTGTCGGTGGTTGATGAATTGCTACGATTGATATAATTTGCTTCTGGTTATGTTGTTGTCCTTTGGTGCCCATCATATGAGCGCGCGCATGGATCACACCATAGGGTTAGTTGTATGTTGATAGGACTATGTATTGGAGGGCAAGAGTGACAGAAGCTTCAACCTAGCATAGAAATTGATGCATACGGGATTGAAGGGGGACCAATATATCTTAATGCTATGGTTAGGTTTTACCTTAATGAATGTTAGTAGTTGCGGATGCTTGCTAATAGTTCCAATCATAAGTGCATAGAATTCCAAGTCACGGATGACATGCTAGCAGTGGCCTCTCCCACATAAAACTTGCTATCGGTCTAGTAAAGTAGTCAATTTCTTAGGGACAATTTCGCAACGCGTACCACCACTTTTCCACACTCGCTATATTTACTTTATTGCTTCTTATCTGAACAACCCCTAGCTTTTATTTACGTGCTCTTTATTATCTTGCAAACCTATCCAAAAACACCTACAAAGTACTTCTAGTTTCATACTTGTTCTAGGTAAAGCGAACGTCAAGCGTGCGTAGAGTTGTATCGGTGGTCAATAGAACTTGAGGGAATATTTGTTCTACCTTTAGCTCCTCGTTGGGTTCGACACTCTTACTTATCGAAAATTGTTGCGATCCCCTATACTTGTGGGTCATTAGCTCACGTAATGCGGACCTCACGAGGTGGCCCCTTGCATAGATATCTCCGCTCCTTGAGAGCCAGCCTAGCGAGGCCGCCCCTGGTGAGGTCTTGGTGTCGTCCGCCTCGCGAGGCTTGGCCCCTCGCGAGGGTCTTGAGTTGTTGCTGCCGAAGGTGGGCCATACCAGGCTGTTGGTGGAGCCATGCCCTGGGCCGCAGGCAGGCAAGTCTGGGTACCCCCGTTCCCAAGGCGCCGACAATAGCCCCCGGGCCCAAGGCGCGCTCGGACTTGGCTTTGAGGTGAAGCCAAAAGGCAAGTGCGGAGCGCCGTGGGCCCCAACCACCTGCAGCCTTGATTGACGCATGGAGATTGATAGGATGTGGGCGTCTCCGCTTCCCCACGCTGCCTTGGCAACCATCCGATGAGACCATGCTGCATGCAGAAGAAAACCATCATTACCTTAGATCATGGAGGCCGGCGGTTGGCCTCCCTCTGGCTATAAATGAGGAGAGGGGCGGAGCCCTTATTGCTCATCTCTTCCTCCATTCCATCTGCTTCTTCGTCCTTCTCCTTGCTGCATCACTCATGGCGCCGATACGGAGGTTCTCCGTCGCTAAGAAGGAAAAAAACCCTGCGAAGAGCTTGGGCCACTCCCACCGAAGAAGAGGCTGGCCCACTCCCGCGACGTCGTCATGAGGCCAGAGGTGACGAGGCCTTGGTACGAGCGGCCTCCCCCCGGCTACCCGCTACTCTTGTACACTCAGGCAGAAGGCTTCGGAGGAGGAGGCAGCGACCGGTGCCACTCGCTCCACGGCCGCGGCGGCTGTGCCGTGGTGGTGCACGCCGCCGCCCCGCAAACCCACACTGAGGGCTCCTCGCGTGAACTCGTGGTGTGGGCCGTGATGCCACCGCGCACGTGGATCCGATTTCCACAATTCTTTGCTGAAGAGATGACGCCAAGGGGGCCGCTCGAGCTGTGGCTGCAGCATGCCGAGTGCGGCACCCCGACGATGAGAGCAGAGGTCGAGGCCATCTCCCCAGGCAAGATCTTCATGACCCGTGGATGGGGCGAGGTTGCATGGGTCTGTCGTGCGGAGGGGGCCCTCGCCATCCATTTTGAGTACGACGGCGCCTTCCATGATGTTCTTCAAAGTCTTTGATGAAGAAGGCCACCGCCTGGAGTGCTGCCCTGAAGGGGATCACCAAGACAACACAGGGGTAGGAGCTGGGCCCGCCGTTGGTCCTGTCGACAACTTCTCCAGCAGCAGCGACAACGCCTGGGAGTCCAGCGACTCTCCCAAGCCTGACGAGACTCCGAAGACGAGCGACGATAGCTATGTGCCCCTGAGCTCTCGTCGCGCCCGGAGAGCAGCAGCGGCATCCGCTCGTCGTCGCCACTGGTCTGGATGGGGTTGGCACCGACCCCTCGTGGCCCACTATTGATGATGGCGCCGGCGGCGATACTTGTAGATAGGACTCCTAGAAACTTCCTTCTTTTCTTTCCTGCGAGGAATCGAGATGAACCCCATGGGGGTGTGTAAAGAATCTGTAACGCTTTTGCATCAATATCATTTTCATTGTGAAATTTGTGATTGCACGTCTTGCTCTGGCATTGTCCCCCTTTTCGTCCTTGTTGTAGCTTAGTGCTCTATGCTGACAGGTCCTAGTCCTTAGGCAGGCGTCAACCGTCGCTGGTATGCCAGGTCGTGATGTCGTGGTCAAGGCCAGGAGGTGAGCGGCCTAAGGTCCGGTAAGAGCTCCTGAGTCGCGATGCTCAGAAGGTCCCCCTTGGCATGCAAGCAGCTCCCTAAAGGCAGAAAAGGAAGGCGGCACTTCCGGAGCAAGGCTGCGAGAGCTGGAAATCCTGGGTCACAGTGCTGGGCTGGCTTGAGTGCGTGACTTATCTTAGCGATTCGGGTCGGTCCCTTGCGTGGTGCCCAATTTACGCATCGCTGATGGTGATGTCGTCGAGTTGTGTTCACACCAGCTCCCACCTTTCACACTCTCCTGAGTGATCTGCCGCTGGTATGCCAGGTCGCAACACCGTGATCAAGGCCAGGGGGTGGGGGCTGGAGAGTCAGTAAGAGCTCCTGAGGCGCGATGCTCAGGAGCCCTCCTTTTAACGCTCAAGCGAAAATCATGAAAGGGAGCAGCTGGCCGGACCAGCTATAGCTAGGCTCCGGAGATTCCTGTGGGTTAGTGCGAGAGAAGAGAGTAGCCCGTGCTACGCTTGTCGGCCTACCATTGCTCCTTCCGCGAGGAGATGAAGGCACTGTGGATCTGGTGAGGTGGCGTACACAGAGCAGGCTGCGAGCCAGAGCTCGACCGCACAGGTTTATCAGTGTTGCAGGGACGAACCTGAGCACAAGCACCGTGCCAGCATGTGAGTCCCCCATTGCGGGATGAGCAAGTGACCGATCAGCAGCGCGGGAGGCCGCCATGAGCAAGCTCCAGGTGAGTAATGATTATAGAGCAATTCATGAGAGGATGCAAACTAGTTCAGATAGATGCAAGAAAGATACATGCCATTGGGACGGACCTGAGCGGCCTGGGGATAATGCAGCCCGTGAGGCGCTCCCAATAGAGTAAGCTAAAGATGCAAAAGGATATACGCCGCAGGGACAGGCCCATGCAAGGGATGATGCAGCCCGAGGGGTGCCCCCAGCTGAGTGAACCGGAAAGAGTCACCTGGTACTGTTGCCGAAGAAGTGTTGAAGCAGCTAAAGATGTGCATTGGGGAGGTCGCTCCTTATGGGCTGCCAGGGTCCTGAGCCTCAGGAGGCTCCGCAGGCCCAGGTGGCCCCTGAAGAACTGTCGCGATCTCCGCCAGGACAACGTGATGCCTGGCCTCTTGAGCCACCACAATGCTCCGCAAGTGGCGCTGGAAGGTGACAACCGTGTTCGGCAGGCCAAATGGCATGCTAACATAGTTGTGAGGTGGACCCTCGCACCGTTAAACGCGTGAAGACCAGAAATGTCCCTGAGATGTGGCCCTGTTGAGCCCTCGAATGTCAATGCAGACGCATAACTGATGACCCAAAAGTATAGGGGATCTATTGTAGTCCTTTCGATAAGTAAGAGTGTTGAACCCAACGAGGAGTGGGAATTTAATTTCCTTTTTTCCTTCAGGACCTTAACAATGTGCTCAGTCTCACCTTGCTTTGTTTTGAAATCCACCAAATATTCAATGGTTGTCTTGAGTACTGCTTGTGATTGTGTTGTTTGCTTCCTCAACATGTCAACTTCATCTCTAAGTGCGGAAGCAGAATCTCTTTCTACCAATAGTTTAGCCTCTAGAGCATCAGCAGTTGGAAATTCATGATGCACGATTGGGCTGGTGCCACTGCCATGGGATGATACAACGTCCATCGGGACCTTGGTCTTTGATCTGGGGCTAACTTGTTTTGCCATTAAAGTTCCGATTGGATTTCGAAAAGTTGAAGTTAGAAAAACATCTCAACTCGGAGTTATAACAACAAACCAGTTAAACAAACAAGGAATTAAAGAGTTTCGATTGGATGCTAAAAAGTAGTTGTTAACATCATTGTAACGAGTTGCAGCAGCAAACGAGTTAAACAAACAGGGTTTGCAAAAGTTACCTGTTGTGGCATTGGAGTTTCTCTTGGATCCTGAAAAGTTGAGTAGCCAGTAACGTGATTAGAGCAACCGGTTGCAGCAGCAAAACAGTTAAACAAACAAGTGTTGCAAAAGGAACCTGTTGTGGCATTGGAGTTTCTCTTGGATCCTGAAAAGTTGAGTAGTTAGTAACTTGATTAGAACAACAAGTTATAGCAGCAAACCTGTTACACAAATATATTTTTGAAAATGTACTTGCTGTGCAATTGGACCTCCAATTGGATCTTGAAAACTTGAAGTTGGTAAGATGATTACAACAACAAGTTACAACAGCAAACTAGATAAACAAGGAAGTTTCTGAAAACATACCTGTTGTGCCAACGGAGTTTCAGTTGGATCCTGCAAACTTGAATGTTAGCAATCATAAATAAAGTGTTGGAAGAGCCATAAGAAACTAGCATCAAACTAGTAAAACTAACCAGTTTTGGCAACATATTTAATTACACATGAACTGGTAAAACTAACAAGTTCTTGGCAACGTATTAAAGTAACAAGTTGGTACCGTTTACTAGCAACACAGACATCTGTAAATTTCTTTGATGTAAGCAAAATGATTCCAGCACATATATAAGTTAAAACGACGGTGTCCTTGATGTCGCTTGAAGCTACATCAGTATTTCCCCAAAGAGGAAGGGATGATGCAGCACAACGGCGGTAGGTATTTCCCTCAGATATGGAACCAAGGTTATTGAACCAGTAGGCGAACCAAGCAACACAATGTAAATAGCCCCTACACACAGATAACAAATCCTCGCAACCCGACGTGTTAAAGGGTCAATCCCTTTCGGGTAACGGTGCCAGAAATTGGTACGTGACGGTAAAAAGGTTGTAATAGATTGGATAAATAGATCGCAAATAAAATGAAGTGCGACAAAGTATTTTTGGATTTTTGGATTAATAGATCTGAAAATAAAAGTAAATAAAAGTAGATCACAAACACAAATAATATGAGAAAGAGACTCGGGGGCCGTAGGTTTCACTAGTGGCTTCTCTCGAGAAAAATAGCAGAGCGGTGGGTGAAAAAAATACTGTTGGGCAATTGATAGAACTTCAAATACTCATGACGATATCCAGGCAATGATCCTTATATAGGCATCACCTCCAAGATTAGTAGACCGACTCCTGCCTGCATCTACTACTATTACTCCACACATCAACCACTATCCAGCATGTATCTAGTGTATTAAGTTCATGGAGAAACGGAGTAATGCAATAAGAACAATGACATGATGTTGACAAGATCTATCTATGTAGATATAGACCCCATCGTTTTATCCTTAGTAGCAATGATACATACGTATCGGTTCCCTTTCTGTCACCGTAAGATCGAACCCACTACAAAGCATCTCTTCCCATTGCAAGATAAATAGATCAAGTTGGCAAAAAAAATCCAAATATCAAAGAAGAAATACGAGGCTATAAGAGATCATGCATAAAATAGATCAAAGAAACTCAAATACTTTCATGGATATAAAAACATAGATCTGATCATAAACTCAAAGTTCATCGATCCCAACAAACACACCGCAAAAGAGTTACATCATATGGATCTCCAAGAGACCATTGTATTGAGAATCAAGAGATAGAGATGAAGTCGACTAGCTACTAACTACGGACCCGAAGGTGTACAAAGAACAACTCACGCATCATCAGAGAGGCACCAATGGAGGTGGTGAACCCCGTCCGAGATGGTGTCTAGATTTGATATGGTGGTTCTGGACTCTGCGACAGCTGGATGAATATTTCGTCGACTGCCCTAGGGTTTTGGGAATATTGGGGTATTTATAGAGCAAAGAGGCGGTCCGAGGGGCACCCGAGGTGGGCACAACCCACTAGGGCGCGCCTGGGCCTCCTAGCACGCCCTGGTGGGTTGTGCCTCCCTCGGGGCACCCCCAGGCACAGCCAGGGCCCGTTGTGTTCCTTCTGGCCCATAAAAATTCTCCGTAAAGTTTCGTGGCATTTGCACTCCATTTGATATTGATTTTCTGCGATGTAAAAAACATGGAAAAAACAGCAACTGGCACTTGGCACTATGTCAATAGGTTAGTACAAAAAAATGATATAAAATTACTATAAAATGATTATAAAACATCCAAGATTGATAATATAACAGCATCAAAGAATAAAAAATTATAGATACATTGGAGACGTATCAGTCCCTCATATAAACCCGACAATTGTCTATCTATGAACATGCAAACATTACTAGTGCTACAAATGATAACAGCAAACCATTTAAACAAACAGGGTATCAGAACGTAAATTACACGTGAATTCTGCTGTACCCTAGAAGTACATATGACCAGCTATCTACGTGCTTAAGTAGCTATTTAAGTTTAGGAAAACATGTAATTCTGAACAGTAAGTATCAAACACATAGATAGACACAGTCTATAATAGGATTAACATGCTATGGCATTATGTAATCATTAGCAAACTAAATTAAACCAAGCAACGTAATTGAACAATTTTACAATAAGTGGATAACTAAAATTCCGAGAAGCAGGTAACTGAACTTACGCTAGCTCTTTGTACATGCACACTTCAACTTCTTTTTCGCTTACAAGGTTCTACGAAAGAGTCCATGTGTAGCGACCTGACCCGAATGGATCACGTCTACTGTGCTACGGTGTCATCCCTGGATCAGTAATGCTGACACCACACAGTACATCGAGGTTTTATAGCAGAGTTGCAATCACACACTTATTACATCGATGGCTCAAAAAGAACTTATTACAATAAATATGGCTTAAGGCCATCTAATAACGATAACAGCGGAAAGCTTGGAAGATAAGTGAGTCCATCAACTCCATCGGCATCACTGAGTATAGAACCACGACCTAAACGCACCTCAATCGTCGTCTGAAAAGTCTGCAACATTAACGTTGCAGCCCGAAAACGGGTCAGCACATGGAATATGCTGGCAATGTAACACATAGAGAGTAATGAAACAATAAGCCTATACTACATGCATTATGGCTGGTGGTAAGGCTCTATGGTTACAGTTTTGCGAAAAGCCAATTTTTCCCTACATCAAAGGAATAATTTTGTTTAACTATCATGGTGGTTGTTAAACATTGAGAATGGTTGACAGCATCCTCAATCCCAATTTAAAAGTACTCATTAAAACCCAATAGCTTTTATTAGAGGTAACATGTTGAGATTCACAAAGATATTCAAGTACTAGATACTCAAAATGTCCATAACCGGGGACACGGCTAATCATGATTAGTTTGTTACTCTGCAGAGGTTTGCGCACTTTTCCCCACATGACTCGATCGCCTCCGTTTGTTTTCTCGCACTACATGGTGTTTGAGAAACGGATGTGTAGCGACCTGACCCGAATGGATCACGTCTACTGTGCTACGGTGTCATCCCTGGATCAGTAATGCTGACACCACACAGTACATCGAGGTTTTATAGCAGAGTTGCAATCACACACTTATTACATCGATGGCTGAAAAAGAACTTATTACAATAAATATGGCTTAAGGCCATCTAATAACGATAACAACGGAAAGCTTGGAAGATAAGTGAGTCCATCAACTCCATCGGCATCACTGAGTATAGAACCACGACCTAAACGCACCTCAATCATCGTCTGAAAAGTCTGCAACATTAACGTTGCAGCCCGAAAACGGGTCAGCACATGGAATATGCTGGCAATGTAACACATAGAGAGTAATGAAACAATAAGCCTATACTACATGCATTATGGCTGGTGGTAAGGCTCTATGGTTACAGTTTTGCGAAAAGCCAATTTTTCCCTACATCAAAGGAATAATTTTGTTTAACTATCATGGTGGTTGTTAAACATTGAGAATGGTTGACAGCATCCTCAATCCCAATTTAAAAGTACTCATTAAAACCCAATAGCTTTTATTAGAGGTAACATGTTGAGATTCACAAAGATATTCAAGTACTAGATACTCAAAATGTCCATAACCGGGGACACGGCTAATCATGATTAGTTTGTTACTCTGCAGAGGTTTGCGCACTTTTCCCCACATGACTCGATTGCCTCCGTTTGTTTTCTCGCACTACATGGTGTTTGAGAAACGGATGACCGAGACATAGTCTTTCAGAAGCACTAGCACCTTACATGTGGGGTAGACCGGTACACCTACATCCCCTACATCTGCTAGTCCACCCCGTAAGAGTTCGCACAACTTAGTCAACTATGCTAGAGCCCATAGTAGCATGTGGCTGCACACGGAAGTTTCTAGCATGAAAGATCTTATGATCCCTTTGAGCCTGGGTGGCGGTCCAAAAAAAACAGGCAAGTCCTGATAGACATCAGGTGCCTCAATCCACCCAGATGTGTGTTTAAGTTGCCACCTTAGATAAACCATTAAAATTATCAACTCACATCTGTCATGGATATCACTCACCCAATCCACGTCTACTAGCATAGCATAGCCTAATAAGCAAACGTAGAAGTAACTCCCAAGGTTTCATAAGTAACAGGTAATAGGTACTACCTCAATTCTACTTCCCAACCCACAATTTAATTAGATCCTAACAATGCAAGTGTTTGAGGGTTTGATCTAATGCAATAAAACTGGGTAGTAGGAAAGATATGATCAAGTGTTACTTGCCTTGCTGATGATCCGCGAGTCCTAGGGTTTCGAAGTAACAAGCGGCGCAATCCGGGTAATCTATCGCAGACAAACAACAAGCATAGAATAAGTACTCATCTAATGCACAGGGAAATCTCGAATAAAAGATCTAACCAGAGAGTTCAAATTAAGAACCCTGGTTGCAAAAGAATCGAATCAAATAAAGCATCGAAAGTCAAACGACGAAAGAAAACAACTCGGTTCTAGCAAGTTGAAACTAGGTCAAAATTTTACAGTAACAAAACTTAGTTTAAGTTGGTTAGTCGGAACGGCGGTTTCGAGGCGAAACTCCAGGCATTTGAATCACCTGATTCCGATAAACGAGCAAGAAGATAGACTAGAAAGAAGATCGGATCTGAAATCACGATCGGAAGAATCGCGGAATAAATCCGACGAGAAAAGAGAACGACGAACGGTTAAACGAACGGACGTTCATTAACCTAGAAGAATCCGGTGATCATGTTCGTTAGGACGAACGGTCCGGCGAACGGTAAAAAGGCAACTAAATCGGAGAAGAAAACGAATCCGATCTAGGGTTTCGGAGAAGAAATCCGAACGAAAAACTGATCTAGAAAACCGGAACGGTTTAGAGAAGAAAAGAATCGGAACGATTAGAAGAAAACGATCCGAGAAAAGAAAAGGTGACGCGGCGCGGGGCTAGTACCTCGAAGAGCGAGGGGCTCCGGCGGCGGCGTAAGGCGGCGGCGGCGTTGGGTGTGGGGTGGCGCGGTGGTGAGGCGGCGGCGGCGTTGGGTGGCGCGGTGGTGAGGCGGCGCGGCGTTGGGTGGCGCGGTGGTGAGGCGGAGGAGAGGAGAGGTGTTGGTTTGATGGTTTAGAGGGGGGGGGTGCTTGGGTATTTATATTGGGGAGGGGAGGGTTTTTGCTTGGGGTAGGGGGCAAGAAATAGATTAGGATTAGGAATAGATCTAGGATTAGATACGGAATAAACGAAGTAGGAAAAGAGTCCTACTAGGACAAGGAAAAAGGAGTGGCTCCCTGGCCCCCTTGGTGCGTGCGCGCGCGGTGGCCTTGGCTTGGCCGGCCGGCGGCTAGCAGCTTGGGCCTTTGGCCCAAGGCGCTGCAGTTTTTTTTTTTTTTAAAACGGTCTCGCGCGCAGAGCGACAAAATAAAAAAAATCTAAACGAACTCCAAAATTAATACAGTAAACTTTCCCCGACTCCTAAAAATGAGTCGAACAAAAATGAACTTTACTCGGGGCCTAAATGCAAATTTTTTTTAAACACGCATTTTTCCCTAAGGCAAATAAAACGCAAATAAAACTCCGGCAAAACCAAAATGGGTTTATTTATTAAATCTTCATTATTCCTAAATTTGGGAAAGTCATATTATTCCCTCTCTCAAAATTTTTATAGGAAAACTTTATGAAGATAATTAAATAAATCCAAATGATCCTATTTTCAAAATTTGAGAAATCCCAAATATGAAAATAATGAAACTTCCAACTCTCTCCGAGGGTCCTTGAGTTGCGTGAAATTTTCTAGGATCGGAAAATGCGAGAAAAACATGGTATGCATGATGACCTAATGTATAACATTCCAAATTGAAAATTTGGGATGTTACAAACCTACCCCCTTAAGATGAATCTCGCCCTCGAGATTCGGGTTGGCTAGAAAATAGGTGAGGGTGGTCCTTGAGCAAAACTTCCTCTCTTTCCCAGGTGGCTTCATCCTCAGTGTGGTGGCTCCACTGAACTTTACAAAACTTGATAACTTTGCTGCGGGTAACTCTGCTGGCATAATCGAGAATCTTAACAGGTTTTTCCTCATATGTCAAGTCATCCTTCAACTGAATTGCTTCCAGTGGCACTGTGTCTCTTAACGGTACCTCTGCTATCTCTGGGTGGCATTTCTTCAACTGAGAAACATGGAATACATCATGAACTCCTGACAGTCCTTCTGGCAATTCCAACTTATAAGCAACTTCTCCCATACGTTGCAAAATCTTATACGATCCAACGAAACGGGGTGCTAACTTTCCTTTAACTCCAAAACGCTTAACTCCTCGAAGCGGGGATACTATGAGATATACTCTGTCTCCAACTTCATACTCAATCGTTTTGCGCTTTGAATCGGCATAGCTCTTCTGTCTGGACTGGGCTACCTTGAGCCTGTCTCGAATCAACTTAACCTTCTGTTCAGACTCCTTAATCAAATCTGGTCCAAGAATTGACGGTCTCCAACTTCATTCCATGATAACGGTGTCCTGCACCTCCTTCCGTATAAAGCTTCGAAAGGGGCCATCTTCAAACTGGTTTGGTAACTATTGTTATAAGAAAACTGGTTTGGTAACGGTGTCCTGCACCTCCTTCCGTATGCGGAGTTTATCCATCAATGTTGACTGAATCTCCAATGTTGCTACGTAGCCTCTCGGAACTATTTCCAAACATAGCTCTCGAAGGTCCTCGGCTAACTCATTGGGTATTCCTCCCATCATTAGGGTATTGACGTGGCTCTTACGGCTCAATGCGTCTGCTACGACATTAGCCTTTCCGGGGTGATAATGCAATCTCATATCATAATCCTTGATAAGTTCTAACCATCTCCTTTGTCTGAGATTCAATTCCTTCTGTGTGAAGATGTACTTCAAACTCTTGTGATCCGTATATACTTCACAATGATTTCCAATGAGAAAATGTCTCCACGTCTTCAGGGCATGCACAACGGCTGCTAACTCCAAATCATGAGTGGCATAATTCAACTCATGGGGCTTAAGTTGTCGTGAAGCATACGAAACAACTCTTCCTTCCTGCATAAGCACTGCTCCAAGTCCTCGACGTGAAGCGTCGCAATACACCTCAAAATCCTTAGTCTGATCTGGCAATATCAAAACTGGTGAGGTAACCAATCTTTTCTTCAACTCCTGAAAACTTGCCTCACAGTCCTCAGTCCATATGAATTTGTTATCCTTTTTCAACAATTCAGTCATAGGCTTAGCAATCCTTGAGAAATTCTCAATGAATTTTCGGTAGTATCCTGCGAGTCCAAGAAAACTCCAAATCTCTCCAACTGTCGTTGGTGCTTCCCAATTAGTTACGGTCTCAACCTTTGTGGGGTCAACTGCTATTCCTTCTCCGGATATAACATGTCCGAGAAATCCAACTTCCTTTAGCCAAAACTCACATTTGCTGAATTTGGCATATAACTGATGTTCCCTTAATTTCTCCAAAACCAAACGCAAATGTTCCTTATGCTCCTCTTCATTCTTTGAATAAACTAGGATGTCATCAATGAACACTACGACGAACTTATCCAAAAACTCCATAAACACTTTGTTCATCAGGTTCATAAAATAGGCAGGTGCGTTAGTCAATCCAAATGACATAACGGTATACTCGTACAGTCCATATCTCGTGGTAAATGCAGTCTTGGGTATGTCTTGCTCCCGAATCTTCAACTGATGGTACCCTGATCGCAAGTCGATCTTGGAAAACACTTTGGCTCCTTGCAAACGATCAAACAGATCATTTATCATTGGTAGTGGGTACTTGTTCTTGATTTTTACCGCATTCAATTCACGATAATCAACAACCATTCTCAAAGATCCATCCTTCTTCTCCACTAACAAAACGGGTGATCCCCAAGGTGAAGAGCTTGGGCGTATATAACCTTTATCCAATAGCTCCTTAATCTGCTTCTTGATTTCTGCCAAATCTTGTGCTGGCATCCTGTATGGTCGTTTCGATATCGGGCCTGTTCCTGGCAATAGTTCAATCAAAAACTCAATGTCTCTATCCGGTGGCATGCCTGGCAACTCTTCCGGAAATACATCAGGAAAATCCTTCACCACTGGTACTTCTTCCTGCACCACTCCTGATAAGCAATTCACTTGTGTCCTGTTTGGCACATGCCGGGATACATACTTGATCCTTCTTCCTTCTGGTGTGGTAAGCAAAATTGTCTTACTGGCGCAATCGATGTTTCCTCCATACATCGACAGCCAATCCATACCAAGAATCACATCCAGACCTTGGGATTCCAGAATAATTAAATCCGTTGGGATTACATGCCTTCCTATACTCAATGGTACTTGAAAACATCCTTGTCTGGCCATGTATTCTGCTCCTGGCGAGCTTACTAGCATAGGTGTTTTAAGAATCCTAGTGGGCAGGCTATGCTTTTCCACAAATCCCCTTGATATGTATGAATGCGATGCACCAGTATCAAAAAGAACGAGTGCAGTAAATGACTTAACCAAAAACTTACCGATTACTGCATCGGGCTGATCTTCAATCTCCTCCACATTAACGTGGTTCACCTGTCCCCTATTGAAAGGGTTCGGCTTCTTCCCAGAGCTTCCATTGCCATTTCCATTCTGGCCTTCAGGACATTCATTGGCATAATGTCCGGTCTTCGAACACTTGAAACAGGTGACTTGACTCAGGTCTCTCTTGGTTGGGGTTGATGGGGTTGTTCGGTTCTGGCCGTTGCTTCCTCCATTCCCATTACCATTCTTGTGGCCATTATGGTTGTGCGAGCTACCTCCTCCATGGGTGTGCTGAAACTTAAATCCCGGTTTAGGGGTAAAACGGGGCTTCTGCTGGGCTCCAGAGTTATACTTCCCCTGTCCATACTTCCTCTTACGGTTCTCAATCTGCTGTTGCTTCCCTTCAATCATGATGGCACGATCTACCAACTCCTGGTAGTTATTGAAACTTGCTACCATCAACGGCATGCTGAACTCATCATTCAGTCCTTCTAGAAACCTCTCCTGCTTAGCTACATCCGTAGCAACGTCATCTGGGGCATAACGGGCTAGCTTACTAAACTCCTCCACATACTGGCCAACAGTCCTTCCTCCTTGGCGTAAGTTGCGAAACTCACGCTTCTTTATGGCCATAGCTCCTGCTGAAACATGGGCAGTGCGGAAAGCTTGCTGAAATTGATCCCATGTGACAGTGTCTACCGGGTAAGTGGCTGTGAAATTCTCCCACCATGCGGCTGCGGGTCCTTCAAGCTGATGTGCTACAAACTTCACTCTTTCTCAATCTGTGCATCCTGCAGTGGTCAACTCCCTTCCTATCTTGCGGAGCCAATCATCTGCTACAATCGGCTCGGTGCTACTGGAGTACACCGGCGGATTTAGTCTAAGGAAACGAGTCAAATGATCCGCAGGTGGTGGTGGTGGGTTGTTGTTGTTGTTCTGCTGATTCTGAACTAACATCTGCATCAATTGATTCTGCTGCTGGATCAACTGAGTGAGCTCTGGTGGAAATCCATTGTCACGTCTCGGAGGCATCTGATGGGTTTAGAAAAGAAGAGAATTTTAGAATAGAATGAGGTCTAAGGGGAATCACTACCCAAATGCACATGAGCAAAAGCACACAAAATCACTCCATTCAATCAAACAAGGCTTACAACGATCTATCTATCGCAAGTGCGTGTACTATAATGTTTACATGGGGGGGGGGAATACTACTAATATGTGGGGGACTTCTAGAAATTTGAACCGGTGGAAGATTCCATGATGTCTGCTCCAGCTTCGTCTTCAAAATCGGGTTCACTTGGATCCGAATCGGTGTCGTCGAGGATGATGTAGTTGTCTGGACATGCGACGTACTTGTCTTCATTCTTGAGCTCCAATTTCTTCTTGAGTTCTTCAATCTCATACTTAAGATCGTTATTGTGCCTTACGACAGCTACGATCTCGTCCATGTAGTCCTTGCGTAGATTCTTCATCTCTCCTTCTAGCTCGATGATCCTTGCCTTCGCATTCTTCAACTCCAACATATCATTGCACATCTGGTTCTCATGGCGTCGAATGTGCTGGTTTAACTCCTGGATAAAAGCTGCAATGGATCTATCCTTCTTGGGGCTGACTATGTCCCATTTGTCGTCTCGGCGTCCGCAAATCTGGTAAATGGTGTCCTTGAGGTCTTCTTGATAAACTTCTCCAATGCGTCCCATGGTGATATGAGCTGCCATGCTCTTTCCCAGACTCCAAGTTGGTGCACTGAAAATACTATCTATGGGCTTCGTGATTGGCGCGAATGTTCTTCCCGGAACGTGAGCGTGAATCTTCCAGCGCTCCTCTTCAGGCAGAGTGGCGTTGAAAGTCCCGGTGAAACTTGGTAATCCAATGTTCAGGTACTTGGTAACTTCCTTCAAGTGAAATCCAAATGGTGTGCCTTCATCCGGTTGGGTGTACTTGATCTTCGCGTCCTTCATCCTAAAGAGTAGAATAGATGAGGAGTTAGAAAATGAGAGGAGAGTAGTGATCTATGGCCTTAACTTAGTGGTCGTGTCCTACAGTCAGCGTGTGCTCTGATACCATCTCTGTAGCGACCTGACCCGAATGGATCACGTCTACTGTGCTACGGTGTCATCCCTGGATCAGTAATGCTGACACCACACAGTACATCGAGGTTTTATAGCAGAGTTGCAATCACACACTTATTACATCGATGGCTCAAAAAGAACTTATTACAATAAATATGGCTTAAGGCCATCTAATAACGATAACAGCGGAAAGCTTGGAAGATAAGTGAGTCCATCAACTCCATCGGCATCACTGAGTATAGAACCACGACCTAAACGCACCTCAATCATCGTCTGAAAAGTCTGCAACATTAACGTTGCAGCCCGAAAATGGGTCAGCACATGGAATATGCTGGCAATGTAACACATAGAGAGTAATGAAACAATAAGCCTATACTACATGCATTATGGCTGGTGGTAAGGCTCTATGGTTACAGTTTTGCGAAAAGCCAATTTTTCCCTACATCAAAGGAATAATTTTGTTTAACTATCATGGTGGTTGTTAAACATTGAGAATGGTTGACAGCATCCTCAATCCCAATTTAAAAGTACTCATTAAAACCCAATAGCTTTTATTAGAGGTAACATGTTGAGATTCACAAAGATATTCAAGTACTAGATACTCAAAATGTCCATAACCGGGGACACGGCTAATCATGATTAGTTTGTTACTCTGCAGAGGTTTGCGCACTTTTCCCCACATGACTCGATCGCCTCCGTTTGTTTTCTCGCACTACATGGTGTTTGAGAAACGGATGACCGAGACATAGTCTTTCAGAAGC
>NC_041386.1:556486425-556553840 GCF_002162155.2 Triticum dicoccoides | reverse complement strand
GTTTTTGCTTGGGGTAGGGGGCAAGAAATAGATTAGGATTAGGAATAGATCTAGGATTAGATACGGAATAAACGAAGTAGGAAAAGAGTCCTACTAGGACAAGGAAAAGGAGTGGCTCCCTGGCCCCCTTGGTGCGTGCGCGCGCGGTGGCCTTGGCTTGGCCGGCCGGCGGCTAGCAGCTTGGGCCTTTGGCCCAAGGCGCTGCAGTTTTTTTTTTTTTTTAAAACGGTCTCGCGCGCAAAGCGACAAAATAAAAAAAATCTAAATGAACTCCAAAATTAATACAGTAAACTTTCCCCGACTCCTAAAAATGAGTCGAACAAAAATGAACTTTACTCGGGGCCTAAATGCAATTTTTTTTTAAACACGCATTTTTCCCTAAGGCAAATAAAACGCAAATAAAACTCCGGCAAAACCAAAATTGGTTTATTTATTAAATCTTCATTATTCCTAAATTTGGGAAAGTCATATTATTCCCTCTCTCAAAATTTTTATAGGAAAACTTTATGAAGATAATTAAATAAATCCAAATGATCCTATTTTCAAAATTTGAGAAATCCCAAATATGAAAATAATGAAACTTCCAACTCTCTCCGAGGGTCCTTGAGTTGCGTGAAATTTTCTAGGATCGGAAAATGCGAGAAAAACATGGTATGCATGATGACCTAATGTATAACATTCCAAATTGAAAATTTGGGATGTTACACCATGGCATCAATTGCTTGGATACGCAGTCCCAATACTTCTTTCTTCCCACACTGCATTGGTAAGTCGAATGGTTAATCTGATAAGATGGTGCGTCCTTGATATGTTATATGAGGACGGGTTGTCAGACTAGTTGTAGCCACACACATCACACTGGATTTTACTTTATATTTCATGCGTTTACATTTGGCATATCGAGATCTAAGGAATCTACAATAGGATGAAAAGAATGGCATCCTTCACATTATTGGTGAACTCAGTTCATAAAACCAAGCAATTCAACCATTCCGTGGGTAAATTAAAAGCGCCACTAGAATATTTTTCACTACCCCAGGCATACACACAAAAAGGGGCGATGCCACCGTAGGGGCTGGTATGGGCGGCCGCCTCGCGTGGCTGGAAAGTGTGCACCTAGTTTGAGTAGTCCAGGTTGGCCCAGGCTAGTTTTGTTCGTCCCAATGCATGAGCGTGCAATGTAAAAAATGAAGAAAAACATTTCAATTTGGATGGGCCAATAATGTAAGTGCAAGGCAGACCCTATAGCAGGCTCACGGCCCAAACAAGTGCCTCCCATATCGATCGATAGCAGGAAAAATCCCAATTCGTTCGCTCCAGCCTCCAATCTAGTTCGCTCCTAACCTAGTCGCCGATGGACAGACAGACCGACACAACACTTCCTTGCACCCTCGTTGGAGGGCGGTCGTCGGGCTTCAAGCGAATGGAAGGACAAGAAGATGAAGACCCAACCCTGGGTGTAGTCTGCGTGGGAGGCAGCGGCGGCAGCACGGGCATGGCATCGAGCTTGTGCAAACGGACAGTCGCAGCTTGCAAGAGCAGCATGCGCAACGAGCAGGTACATCACATCCATGATTATATCTACTTTAACTGTTCAATTTCTGGCCAATAGTTAAACCTGACGGTGTTGTAAAACTGCTTGTATGTAGGGAATCTATGAGAAAATGAAACCAGTTTCTGCTTATTTTATAACTCCCCCAATCAATACCAAACTGACTGAACCTGATGTATCTAATCAAGTTTCCGGTGCAAACATACAAGCTCATGTTGTTCTTGAGCCTGAAGTGTCTAATGAAGGATTTGATCCAAACATTTTACATGCTCCTGGCGATGAAGTGTCTAATGAGGGATCTAATGCAAGCATTTTGCAAGCTCCCGTTGAAGCATTTAGTGTCTAATGATGATCTGCTATGTTGAGAGAGACATAGAGATTTGCAGGCATTGACGACAAGCAAATTATAGTACATTTTCAAGGCTTGAGGAAACGTCGAGGCCATCTACCAGGAAGTCCACGTATCATGACAACGTAGCATAAATACTTTTCTAATCTGTTGTTTGAAACTATTGGCATACTTGGGTAGGATAGATATATTGATATGCAGTTTGCGCACTGGTTATAGGTGCAATTACACTTCGATATTTTTAGCCAGAAAATGAATAATTCAAGCAGGTAGAGACCATGTTAGTAGTCCTTGTACACCATGTTGCATTTTGTGTTTTTTGGTGCTTACATCATTTAGTGTTTTATAATCTGAACTACTTTGGATCATTAGCTGGTTTTCAAAGTGCATGTAGCTTCACATTTCTCAAGTTATGTTGATTTCCGGAGTGCAAGTGCCTTCATATTTTTTAAGTTAAATTTTTGCCCCTGGTAACTTGAATTCATGGATCTGCCACTACACACAAATCATACATGCAGGCCAGTACAAATTAAATGAAATGCAGGAACTTACGCTAGCTCGTTGTACAGGCTCACTGCAGCTCTGCTTGCGCTTGGGATGTTCCATGTACAAGTCCATGTTACCACTTGCTTGGATGTGAATGCCTTGTGATCCTTGCATCCCCCTCTGCATTTTTGACACCACGAATGGTTGATCAAATAAGAGGAATCGACCTTGCTGTTGTACCGAAGGACATATACTTACAAGGTTATACATGTGTGCAAGATGTGTACCAGATCCGGTAGTGCCAGCATGCTTCGCTAAAAAATGGTTTTGCTTGTTTTAGATGACATCTCTAGAAGAAATAAGAGTTAAAGTCAGAGTTGCATAGGCGTGTAAGCTAAGAGAGCAGTGAAAGGATATCCAAACATCGTCGGAACAATGCACAAGGGAGTGATATGTGGATACCTAGTTTGGGCCGGCGTTTGGGCATGCCCGCCTAGCTAGAGTGTGGGTCACTTCAGAGCCGTTGAGGGTCATGTGCTGGCGTTGGCTGGTCACGCACGGATGCAAATCTTGAGGGGTAGCGGAGTTCTATGATGCGGTGGATGCGACCGTTGGTGAAGCCCCAACGTCCTCGGGAGGCGGAGGTGCGACGATGTGCTCGGTGAAGTAGCCCCGGTGAGGTGGGAGACGGCGTCGGTGAACCGCACCTAATGCGGTGGAAGTCGGTGTGTGTGAGTCACGTCAGTTGCGGCTACCGACGTTGTCAGTGGACCACCCGGTGCAGTGGAAGAGCGCGTAGATGAGGTAGCTCCAATGCGGTGGTGAAGCGCGACCGTCGTCTTCGTCGTCGTCGTCCGGCACAGAGGTGGGGAAAGAGATGAGATGAGGGGCGATTCAAACTTTGCTTGGGTTGCGGAGAATTAGGGATTTGAGCAATCTGGGCGCGGAAGGGGACGGTGGAGAAGGGAGATTTTGCAGGGATGGAATTGGGGCCTCCAGATATTTCAATCTGAAACGTGGAAGCGCGAACATATTTTGTCGCCATTCTTTTTTGGGGGGGGGGGGTTGTTGGGTGCTAGTGTCCGTATGACACACGCGACCACCACGACACGAACTTGGTCTGCCTGGTGTGCCTACATTTGAATGCAAACGAATCTTTTTTCATTTGCAAACAAATCTTCTTTCATTTGCAAATGAATATGTATGTATTACCATGCCTGTGTTTGCCTTGCAAATAATTAGTCATTCGAAACGAGATACTATAAATTAATTAATGAGGAGTTATTTGAATTAGAGAGTGTGTCACATAGTGATCTCCAATTCTAACGTGGATTTCGCATTTCACGGTATCCACGCTACTTTCTCAATACAAATTCATATGTACATGATGAACACCATGGTAGTGAGAAAACTTTGGATGGATTCAAACATATGACCTACACAATAGCACAACAATCGAGTCAATGCCAACTTTTCCAAATCTAGTATGGCACGAATTCGAAATAAATTACCCATATGCATGGTCCTTAGTTCAAATATTACAATGTACACTAAATTGAAACATCGATATTAAGTCTATTACTATCTACATTCAAATGTTGTTTTTAGCCCCCACCCCCCCTCGGCACACACGCTACATACTTCCTGTATCGGTCAATCTTCTTCTCCTAACCACCTTAGGAAGCTATCAGTTTCTGACACACGTGAAAGGATCGAGATGGACCTAGAGTGGGGGGGGGTGAATAGGTACAATTACAAATTTTAATTGTTACTTAGCAATTTTAGGCAATAATGCGGAATATAAAAGTGAGCCTAACAATTGCAAGTGTGATACTAAGGGCTAAGAAAGATAACAAGTAACACAAGTATGTAAGTAAGTAAGAGCAATATGAAATGAGTAAGAGCTAAGAGGCAAGTAACCACAAGTAGAGAGTTAGGGTTAGGGATAACCGCAACTCTAGGAGACGAGGATGTATGCCGATGTTCACTTCCTTGGAGGGAAGCTACGTCACCGTTAGAGAGGTGGATGTTACCACGAAGGCACACCAACGCCACAAAGGCTCACCCTATTCTCCCTTTGAGACAACACCACGGAGGCATTTCTCAACCACTAGTGGTAGACCTTGGGGTGGTCTCCAAACCCTCACAAACTTTTCCAGGGGTAATCACAAGGGTCGATTCCTCTCCGAAAGACTCCTACCGCCTAGGAGTCTCCAACCTCCAAGAGTAACAAGAACGACGGGGGAAAACTCAAGACTTGCTCAAATGATGAATTCCTCTGGTGCAAAGAAGGGGAAGGAGTGGATCTATCACTTGATCAGGCAACTCCTCTCAAATGCTCTCAAATCCCTTCGGGATCTAAGATTTGGTGTGGAGAAGTGAGAGAGAGTGAAATGTGTTCTAGGGTTTGTTCAAAGTGAATGGTCAACCTTATCCCGTGGGGGAAAGGGCTATCTATAGTGTGAGCACAAATATGGCCGTTGTAGTGTAAGTGAATGAGCAGGCCGGACATCTGGGCAAGGGGTCGGACATCCGGCCTGGCAATGTATGAGGAACAGAAACAGAATGGAACAGAAAACAGAGGGGCCGGACATCCGGGGGCCAAGCACGGACATCCGGCATATCAGGAGGGCCTGGATATCCGGCAGATGGTTGGACATCCAGCGCGATCACTAAAAGGTTACAAAACCTTGGTTGTTCCACGGGTAGTAGAGGCCGGACATCCGGGATGGGTCCCGCACATCCGGGGTATAACCCAGACATCCGGCATGCAGCACAGCCCAAAAGCGCTCTCTAGATGGCTAGGCCTGGATATCCGGCAGGTAGGCCGGATATCCAGCGTGAGGCTCGGACATCCGGCTTGAAGCCCGGACATCCGGCAGCCAAGAGGCAGAAACCTGAAGGTTTTATCATGTGCATGTATGGCAAGGAGGTTTGTGACAAGGGCAAGCCTTTAACTAACCCTATCGATCCTATACTCAAGAAAACAAATATGAAATCAATTTTTATGCTTCATCCTTGAATAAAATCACTTTGTATGATCTTGATCCACACACTTCGATGAACTGGGGACTAACGCCTGAAACTTATTTGACAACCATTGTTAGTCCCCTACATGTATATTGTCATCAACATCAAAACATGATGTAAGGGCATGATTGCGCTTTCAACCTCCCCCTTTTTGTTTGTTGATGACAACCATACATGTAGTATCATAGATGCAATAAATAATCTTAGCATTGACAATCATGAGAGCAAAAGTACAAAATAAGTATATGTTTCTATTTGCTTTTAGCTCCCCCTCAATGTGTGCATGGGATGAATATGTTAGGATGTACAACATATCTTCGTATGGTAGCATATGTACCTCAAAGTGATATAAATGTGATAGACATGCACATATGAAACCAACATCTCATAGCCACAAGATAAGATCATAGTCAGAGATATAAATGTGAGAGACATGCACATATGAAACCAACATTTCATAGCCACAAGATAAGATCATAGTCTCACACGAATAAGTACCATAGGTAGCAACATAACAAGTAGTAGTTAACACAACTAGACAACATAACATAGCATGACCTAAGATACTACTTCTCCCCCTTTGACAACAACAAGTAAAAAGGGGTGAAGAACTAAATGGACTCTATCACTCCTGGCGGATGTCATCATCATCAAAGAACTCGGGGTACTCGTCACAAGATGGAAATTCGAAAGTGGACAAGGACAGAGCCGCGGGAAGAGGATCATCATCTCTCACGGGACTCCCACGGTCACGTAGGCGCTGCTTGAGCTGATTCTTGGAGATGACGAGGCGCTTCTGAACATCATGGTTCTGCTGACAGCTGAAAGTGATTGCCTTCATAATACCAGATCGAGTCTTGCCGAAGAAAGAGGCAAGACGTCCCTGAGGAGCAGACAAGGAAGAAGGCACGGAGGAAGCAGCGGGCCTAGACCCACCAGTAGGCTTCCTAGGTAGTCGAGATGCAGCAGCCGGTACAGTAGCAGCCACACGCATGTGAACGAGCGGCGTCCAAATGGAATGCCCAATGGTCTTCACAACGTCAAACAGAGCAGTGTGATCAATGATGGCCTGAATGAATGGAGCATATGGGAACTAACGCGTCTGAATGAAGTTGGCGAGACGAATCTCATGCCAAATATAGTGAGCCATGTCAAGAGGCTCAGTAGGTGCATCATGCATACGTACCATCAGATCAATACAGTAGTTGCGAGCTCTTGACCGGTCTGCCTTCTTAGGATAGAGGGTGCAAAGCACACACTGATAGAGGATGTAGTAAGGAGCACGAAACATGGAGACCTCATTGAGTGGATATCCACATTCCTCGTCAGTGAGCTGAGAGGGAGGCTTCACAAGAGGCAAGCAAGCATCAATCCCTTTGGGCTTATACTCTGGATCCATACTATGAATGCAATGTCCAACTCCAGAGAGGCCAAAAATCTGAACAAACCGATCACAGGTGATACTCAGTGTAGTGTCATCGGTCCTCCATGTGAGAGTGTTGTCCGAACCAAAGAAACAGGTGGCATAGAACTAAAGAATGGTAGCTTCATTCCAATCACACGTGAAGGTCATTGCATGACCTAGAGTCATATCATCAATGATCTTGACCGGGTTGTTAGGGAACATGGTAGGATGGTCACGCAGGAACTTGAGATCCACGAATTTGTGAGGAGCAAGTCCTTGCCCATGGACGAAACTGGAATAGAGATCCTGCTGCATACGAGTACGGAACCGAGGATCCTCTGCATCAGCTACCATCTCATATTGATTGACATCCCGACGGAACACAAGATATTGCCCCGCCCCCATAGTTGTGAAGTCGTGAATGGGGCGATCCCCACTATCAGGAAGCTCCATGGAGATGCGACAACCATGGACAACGGGCATGGCAGAACCACATACTTGAGGCACTGGCGCCCTCCTAGTACCAGGATTGGACTGCCCAATGAAATGTCGCGGTGCAATGTCATCCTCTTCCTCCCCAACACAGTCCACACCATCCGGATCCTAGGCCGACAGACTTGTGGACGATGCTCGCTTCTTCTTGTTGGTAGTGGATTTTTCTTCTTAGGCCGAGCATGTTCATCAGAGTCGGTTGAGCCTTGCTGGCGAGCGACTGAAACGGATAATATAAGTCCCAATGAGAAGGAGCCAAAGAGTATTGAACAAGGATAAAGCAAATTAAACAGAGGAATGAACATTTTCGATCATGAACATAGGACAAGGCCAAGTGATAGATAAAAAATGTGACATTCCCATGATTAAGTTGATTAGTCGAGTACATAAAGAGATGTATAGGCTTAGGCAAGAAATAGCAAGACACTAGGGAGATATATATATATATGTCAAGATATTCATGAGAGATAATCAAACCCTAATATGATTTGGTCATAACAAGATAAAGATGCAAGAGAGATAGCATCCATACCCCTAGAAGAAGGCTCGGGGCGCTCGGGGCCGATGTTCTTGGTACGTGCCATGAAGAACTCCGGCGGTGAATACCACAGTATCCCGGTCCCTCCCGAGAGATTCACACCACAACCCAATAAATGGATTGGATAGAATCGTAGATCAGGAGGAGGAGAATCCGTGGGCAGGAGATCGGGGCTGAAGGTCGGAGGAGATAGCCGGGGCAGCGCCGGAGCACGGCCCGATGGCGGCGGCTATCAGATGAGATGGGGAGAGAAAACGGGCGAGTGAGGAACTGCCCCCCAAATCCCAGGCCTCGCCCCTGATATATCTGGCTGTGGTCTATGGGCCGGACATCCGGGGCCTGGCCCAGATATCCGGTGAGCGGAGGTCAGAGAGCAGAGAAGCAGGGGCCAACGGGCCGGACATTTGGGGATAAGCCCGGACATCAGGCGTGTGGGTGTCAAAGAGCAATATGTTCAGGGTCCGGATATCCGGCTAGAGCCCGGATGTCTGGCCACTGAAAATGCATGATGTGTGGTTTGAGCTAAGAAGGATTTGCTCCAGAGCCCGGATGTCCGGCTCAGGAGTCGGATGTCTGGCCACTGGACATCAGGACTAGGAAGAGTAGAGATTTGAAAGGAGACAACAAATATGATTTGATATAGACTCCGCCAAGGAATTTTTAGAGAATTATGGGGGGGGGACCTGAGTAATCTAAGGCCATACTAAGATGTATTAACAACCCAAGCAAAATAAGTAATGAAAGGTCCACATGAGCAATGCAAAAGCGGTGAACGAGGTCACCATGTTTGAGCATACGGAATATAGTACCGCAAAGATGTATACTTTGGGCGTATATTCTCGACTCCATCATGTTAAAGCACCATAGTTCGAGCCATGATAACTTTGAGAGTGTTTGTTCTATTTATGCATTATGTAGGGTGAGAATACTCATGAATTGAATGTCTCCCCCTAAATATATGCCTACATCAAGACAAGACATTAAGTTTATGCATGAATGGGTACTAGATTTCACATAATATTGTCAAGCTCCAAGATACCAAGTTCACGCCTAGGTTGACAAAACCTTGCCTCGTCCAATGGTTTGGTGAAAATATCGGCAAGTTGCATATCTGTGCCAACATGAGAAATTTCAATATCACCCTTTTCCACATGATCTCTCAAGAAGTAATACCTAATATCAATATGCTTGGTGCGGGTATGATCTTTGGGATTCTCGGCAATATTGATGGCACTTTCATTATCACATAGAAGAGGCACATGTCTATAGGTGATACTGTAATCCTTCAAAGTTTGCCTCATCCATAGTAATTGAGTGGCACAACTAGCGGTTGCAATGTATTCAGCTTCTACGGTTGAGAGGGCAACACAATTTTGTTTCTTTGAGGAGCAACTTACCAAGGAGCGTCCAAGAAACTGACATGCGCCGGAGGTGGACTTACGATCCACTTTGTCGTCAGCCCAATCCGCATCTGTGTACCCAATGAGATCAAGCTTAGCATCCTTGGGGTACCATAGACCCAACTTTGGGGTGTGAACAAGGTATCTAAGAATGTGCTTAACTGCCTTATGATGACTTTCCCTAGGGGAAGCTTGAAATCTAGCACACATGCATACACTAAACATGATGTCTGGTATAGATGCACAAAGATAAAGCAATGAACCAATCATAGAGCGGTATTTATATGGGTTGAAAGGGATACCGTTTGTGTCTTCAGTGAGTACAACTTTGGTTGGCATGGGTGTCTTACATGGACTAGCATCAGACATGCCAAATTTCTCTAGGATATCCTTGAGGTATTTTGCTTGAGACAAGAAAATCCCTTCTTGAAATTGTTGAATTCGAAATCCAAGGAATAACTTCAAATCCGCATTGAGTGACATCTCAAAATTCTTGGTCATGGAAGCCGCAAACTTCTTGCACAAATGAATGTTAGGAGAACCAAAAATGATATCATCTACATAGATTTGGCATAAGATCAAATCAGCCTTGTCCCTCTTAGTAAAAAGAGTGGGATCGATCACCCCTCTCACAAAACCATCATTGAGTAAAAACTTCTTAAGATGATCATACCAAGCACGAGGTTCTTGTTTGAGGCCATACAAAGCCTTATGAAGTTTATACACATAGTCTTTGTGATCGGGATCAATGAACCCAGGTGGTTGTGATACATATACTTCTTGTTGTAGAGGACCGTTAAGGAAAGCACTCTTCACATCCATTTGATGTAATGTAAAACCATTGAAAGCGGCATAAGCAAGTAAGATACGAATGGATTCAAGATGGGCAGCGAGGGCAAAGGTCTCACCAAAGTCCAAACCTTCAACTTGTGAGTACCCTTGTGCCACTAACCTAGCCTTGTTACGGATGATGACACCATTCTCATCTTGCTTGTTCTTGAAAATCCATTTTGTTCCAATGACATTGTGCTTGATAGTTGGACTCTTGACTAAGGAACACACTTGGTTGCGTTCAAAACTGTTTAACTCTTCTTGCATAGCAATGAGCCAATCATTGTCCATCAATGCATCTTGTACCTTGAGAGGCTCAACACTAGACACAAACGAGAAGTGAGCACAAAAATTTGTCAAATGTTTACGAGTGACTCTACCTTCCGATATGCCGGTGAGAATTTTGTCAACATCAACACGACCAGCCACTCGAGGCATGATGGAGGTAAGAGTTTCACGAGGTTCAACTTCATGTCCATCATCCATGTCCTCAACATATGGATCATTAATGTGTGGTGGAAGATCTTCTTTTTCATTTTGCATTTGTTGAGTTTCATTGTCAATGATTGCACTTTCTTGTTCTTGCCCTTGAGTATGATCTTGTTCTTGATGATTATTATGAAGAGGAACTTGATCATCATCTTGTACTTGGTCTACGGGCATTGGTTGAGCAATAGGAGCTTGTGGTGGTATGGGTGTTGAAGTAGTTTGATGATGCATGAAGCTTCCATCTTCTTCTTCATCATCATGAGGTTCTTGTTCCGTTGGAAGAAGTGCACCAACACCCATGGTCAAGATATCTTGACAAGAATCTTCCTCACCTACATCACTTAGATCAACTTGCTCCCCGTGGGAGCCATGAAATTCATCAAACACCACGTCACAAGTTTCTACAACACATCCATTTGATTTGTTGTAGACTCTATAGGCGTGAGAGTTTGATCCATAGCCAACAAATATGCCCTCAATGGTTTTGGATTGAAATTTTCCTAACCGTTATCTTTCGTTGAGGATGAAACATTTGCACCCAAATACACGAAAGTACTTGACATTCGGCTTGTTCCCGGTTAGGAGCTCATATGGAGCCTTTTCCAATATAGTGCGGAGGAAGAGCCAGTTTGATGCATGGCATGCGGTGTTGACAGCCTCGGCCCAAAAACTATGTGGCAACTTGTATTCATCCAACATGGACCTTGCCATCTCCACAAGTGTGCGGTTCTTCCTTTCTGCTACACCATTTTGTTGGGGAGTGTATGGAGCTGAATATTGATGTTCAATCCCTTCATCACTAAGAGATTCTTCCAAGGTGTAGTTCTTGAACTCAGACCCAATATCACCTCTTATTGCCAAGATTTCTTTGTCAAACTTGCATTGTGATTGCTTGGTAAAATCAATGAAGGTGATCTTCATCTCGTCTTTGGACTTGAGGAAGAAGACCCATGTATATCTTGAGTAATCATCAACAATGACAAGCCCATACTTTTCCCACCAAGACTATCCCATGAAGGAGGCCCAAAAAGATCCACATGAAGGAGCTCCAAAGGCCTTGAGGTAGACACAATATTCTTGGGTGGGTGCTTTGATTGATGTTGCTTCCCGGCTATGCATGCACTACACACATGATCTTTCTCAAAAGAGACATTGGTTAGTCCAAGGATGTGATTACCCTTTAAGAGATCTTGAAGATTTCTCATGCCGACATGGGCTAGCCGATGATGCCATAGCCACTCCTTGTCGGCCTTGGCCATTAGACAAGTGCATGGAATGTGCTCTCTTTCGAGAAATCAACCGTGTAAAGTTTGCCATCCAACTCTCCAACAAAGGCCACTTCGAGAATATCTCTCTTAAAGACTTTCACATCCGTTAGTCCAAAGAGTGTATCATAACCAACAGAAGCCAATTAGCGAACACAAAGCAAATGGTATTTAAGGGATTGGACAAGCATGACATTTGCTAGAGACATGTCATTTGTGATAGCCACCTTGCCCAACCTGAGTACCTGTCCTTTTGATCCTCCGCCAAACATAATGCTCATAAATGGTTGAATAGCTTCCATGAAATCGTAGAGCAATTTGCTATCTCCGGTCATATGATTTGTACATCCACTGTCAATCACCCATTTTACCCCATCGGAGGAAGCAACCTACACACAATTATGACTTGGTTAGAGGCACCCATTTTGCAATGGGACCTCTCAAGTTAGTCACAAGGGTCTTAGGGACCCAAATAGCATAAAACCGGAATGCATTTCGAGGACCAACAAATCTTGCATAAACCTCTCCATCCTTAGTCTTACGAAGTACATAAGATGGAGGCATGAACTCTTTTGGCTTGTTGAGAGTGGGAATGCCCCTTGTGGCCTTCCCACTAACAACCTTACCTTTCTCATTGTGCCCTTATCTTACAAAAGTTTCTTTTAGAGGAGTGGTGCACTTTTGAGAGGACATCTTCTTCTTCCTTGTGCTTGGGTCAAACCCGAGTCCCTCTTTGGCAAACACCTCATTGTGTTGGCTCAATACCTCATTAAGGTTCTTTTGCCCTTGAGCACATGTGATACGTCTCCAACGTATCTATAATTTTTGATTGCTCCATGCTATATTATCTACTGTTTTGGACATTATTGAGCTTTATTATCCACTTTTATATTATTTTTGGGACTAACCTATTAACTGGAGGCCCAGCCCAGAATTGCTGTTTTTGCCTATTTTAGGGTTTCGAAGAAAAGAAATATCAAACGGAGTCCAAACAGAATGAAACCTTTGGGAATGTGATTTTCTCAACGAAGAAGACCATAGAGACTTGGACCCTACGTCAAGAAAAGAAACAGGAGGCCACGAGGTAGGGGGGCGCGCCCACCCCCACCAGGCGTGCCCTCCACCCTCGTGGCCCCCCTGTTGCTCCACCGACGTACTCCTTCCTCCTATATATATCCACATACCCCCAAACGATCAGAGACGGAGCCAAAAACCTAATTCCTCCGCCGCAACTTTCTATATCCACGAGATCCCATCTTGGGGCCTGTTCCGGAGCTCCGCCGGAGGGGGCATCGATCACAGAGGGCTTCTACATCAACACCATAGCCTCTTCGATGAAGTGTGAGTAGTTTACTTCAGACCTATGGTCCATAGTTAGTAGCTAGATGGCTTCTTCTCTCCTTTTGGATCTCAATACAATGTTCTCCCCCTTTCTTGTGGAGAACTATTCGATGTAATCTTCTTTTTGCGGTGTGTTTGTTGAGACCGATGAATTGTGGGTTTATGATCAAGTCTATCTATGAATAATATTTGAATCTTTTCTGAATTCTTTCATGTATGATTGGTTGTCTTTGCAAGTCTCTTCAAATTATCAGTTTGGTTTGGCCTACTAGATTGATCTTTCTTGCAATGGGAGAAGTGCTTAGCTTTGGGTTCAATCTTGCGGTGTCCTTTCCCGGTGACAGTAAGGGCAGCAAGGCACGTATTGTATTGTTGCCATCGAGGATAACAAGATGGGGTTTTCTTCATATTGCATGAGTCTATCCCTCTACATCATGTCATCTTGCTTAAGGCGTTACTCTGTTTTTAACTTAATACTCTAGATGCATGCTGGATAGCGGTCGATGAGTGGAGTAATAGCAGTAGATGCAGGCAGGAGTCGGTCTACTTGTCTCGGACGTGATGCCTATATACATGATAATACCTAGATATTCTCATAACTATGCTCAATTCTGTCAATTGCTCAACAGTAATTTGTTCACCCACCGTAGAATACTTATGCTCTCGAGAGAAGCCACTAGTGAAACCTATGGCCCCGGGGTCTATCTTTATCATATTGATCTCCTACTACTTAGTTATTTCCTTTGCTATTTACTTTGACTTTATTTTACTTTGCATCTTTTATCATAAAAATACCAAAAAAATTATCTTATCATATCTATTAGATCTCACTCTCGTAAGTGGCCTTATAGGGATTGACAACCCCTATTTGCGTTGGTTGCGAGGATTTATTTGTTTTGTGCAGGTACGAGGAACTCGCGCGTAGCCTGCTACTGGATTGATACCTTGGTTCTCAAAAACTGAGGGAAATACTTATGCTACTTTGTTGCATCATCCCTTCCTCTTCGGGGAAAACCAACGCAGTGCTCAAGAGGTAGCAAGAAGGATTTCTGGCGCCGTTGCCGGGGAGGTATACGCAAAAGTCAACATACCAAGTACCCATCACATACCCTTATCTCCCGCATTACATTATTTGCCATTTGCCTCTCATTTTCCTCTCCCCCACTTCACCCTTGTCGTTTTATTCGCCCTCTCTCTCTATCCTCCCTCTCTTTCTCTATTTGCCTCTTTTTGCCCGCTTGCTTTTTGTTTGCTTGTGTGTTAGTTTGCTTGCTTGTCACGATGGCTCAAGATAATACTAAATTGTGTGACTTCACCAATACCAACAATAATGATTTTATTAGCACCCGGATTGCTCCTCTTACCGATGCTGAATCTTGTGAAATTAATACTGCCTTGCTGAATCTTGTCATGAAAGATCTGTTTTCCGGCCTTCCTAGTGAAGATGCCGCTACCCATCTAAATAGCTTCGTTGATTTGTGTGACATGCAAAAGAAGTAAGATGTGGATAATGTTAAATTGAAGCTATTTCCTTTTTCGCTTAGAGATCATGCTAAAGCTTGGTTTTCGTCTTTGCCTAAAAATAGTATTGATTCATGGAACAAGTGCAAAGATGCTTTTATCTCTAAGTATTTTCCTGCCGCTAAGATCATCTCTCTTAGAAACGATATTATGAATTTTAAGCAACTTGATCATGAACATGTTGCACAATCTTGGGAGAGAATGAAATTAATGATACGTAATTGCCCTACTCATGGTTTAAATTTGTGGATGATTGTTCAGAATTTTATGCCAGATTGAATTTTGCTTCTAGAAATCTTTTAGATTCGGCCGCGGGAGGCACTTTTATGGAAATCACTTTAATAGAAGCTACTAAACTCCTATATAATATTATGGTTAATTATTCTCAATGGCATACTAAAAGATCTACTAATAAAAAGGTGTATGCGATAGAAGAAATTAATGTTTTGAGTGGAAGATGGATGAACTTATGAAATTATTTGCTAATAAGAGTGTTTCTTCTGATCCTAATGATATGCCCTTGTCTACTTTGATTGAGAATAATAATGAATCTATGGATGTGAATTTTGTTAGTAGGAACAATTTTGGTAGCAACGCGTATAGAGGAAATTTTAATCCTAGGCCTTATCCTAGTAATCCCTTTAATAATTAGGGTAATTCCTACAACAATTCCTATGGAAATTATAATAAGATGCCCTCTGATTTTGAATCTAATATTAAAGAATTTATTACTTCGCAAAGAATTTTAATGCTATGATTGAAGAAAAATTGCTTAAGATTGATGATTTGGCTAGGAACGTTGATAGAATTTCTCTTGATGTTGATTCTTTGAAACTTAGATCTATTCCACCTAAGCATGATATCAATGGGTCTCTCAAAGCCATGGGAATTTCCATTGATGAGTGCAAAGAAAGAACCGCTAGGATGCGTGCTAAGAAAGATGCCTTTATAAGAGCGTGTTCTTCTAGTTCCTATGAAAATAATGATGAAGATCTAAAAGTTATTGATGTGTCCCCTATTAAATCTTTGTTTTGCAATATGAATCTTGATAATGGTGGGACTGAATATGATCCACCTTTACCTAGAAGGCGTTCCAAGAATTCGGAATTTGTTGATCTTGATGCTAAAATTGATAAAAGTGGGATTGAAGAAATTAAAACCCTAGATGTTGCTAAACCCACTATCATGGATTTCAAGGGATTTAACTATGAAAATTGCCCTTTGATTGATTGTATTTCCTTGTTGCAATCCGTGCTAAATTCTCCTCATGCTTATAGTCAAAATGAAGCGTTTACTAAACATATCGTTGATGCCTTGATGCAATCTTATGAAGAGAAACTTGAATTGGAAGTTTATATCCCTAGAAAACTTTATGATGAGTGGGAACCAACTATTAAAATTAAAATTAAATATCATGAATGCTATGCTTTATGTGATTTGGGTGCTAGTGTTTCCACGATTCCAAAGACTTTGTGTGATTTGTTAGGTTTCCGTGATTTTGATGATTGCTCTCTAAACTTGCACCTTGCGGATTCCACTATTAAGAAACCTATGGGAAGGATTAATGATGTTCTTATTTTTTCAAATATGAATGATGTGCCCGTAGATTTTATTGTTCTTGACATAGATTGCAATCCTTCATGTCCTATTATTCTTGGTAGACCTTTCCTTAGAACGATTGGTGCAATTATTGATATGAAGGAAGGAAATATTAGATTCCAATTTGCATTAAGTAAAGGCATGGAACACTTTCCTAGAAACAAAATTAAATTACCTTATGAATCTATTATGAGAGACACTTATGGATTGCCTACCAAAGATGGCAATACCTAGATCTATTCTTGATTGTTATGCCTAGCTAGGGGCGTTAAACGATAACGCTTGTTGGGAGGCAACCTAATTTTATTTTTATTCCTTGCTATTTGCTCCTATTTAGTAATAAATAATTTATCTAGCCTCTTCTTTTGTTGTGTTTTTTGTGTTTAATTAGTGTTTGTGCCAAGTAGAACCGTTGGGAAGACTTGGGGAAAGTCTTGTTAAACTTGCTGTAAAAAACAGAAACTTTAGCGCTCATGAGAACTGCTGCCATTTTTATTTGGAAAGTGATATTTAGTTAATTATTTTTTCAGACTATTAATAGATAAATTCCTCACGTCCAGCAATTTATTTTAGAATTTTTGGGGTTCCAGATCTTGCGCTAGCTACAGATTACTACAGACTGTTCTGTTTTTGACAGATTCTGTTTTTCGTGTGTTGTTTGCTTATTTTGATGAATCTATGGCTAGTAAAATAGTTTATAAACCATAGAGAAGTTGGAATACAGTAGGTATAACACCAATATAAATAAATAATGAGTTCATTACAGTACCTTGAAGTGTTCTTTTGTTTTCTTTCGCTAACGGAGCTCACGAGATTTTCTACTTTAAGTTTTGTGTTGTGAAGTTTTCAAGTTTTGGGTAAAGATTTGATGGATTATGGAACAAGGAGTGGAAAGAGCCTAAGCTTGGGGATGCCCATGGAACCCCAAGATAATATAAGTACACCTAAATCCAAAGCTTGGGGATGCCCCGGAAGGCATCCCCTCTTTCGTCTACTTCTATCGGTAACTTTACTTGGAGCTATATTTTTATTCGCCACATGATATGTGTTTTGCTTGGAGCGTCTTGTATGATTTGAGTCTTTGCTTGTTAGTTTACCAGAATCATCCTTGCTGTACACACCTTTTGAGAGATCCATACATGATTTGTAATTTGTTAGAATACTCTATGTGCTTCGCTTATATCTTTTGAGTTATATAGTTTTGCTCTAGTACTTCACTTATATCTTTTAGAGCATGGTGGTGTATTTGTTTTATAGAAACTATTGATCTCTCATGCTTCACTTAGATTATTTTGAGAGTCTTAATAGCATGGTAATTTGCTTAAAATCCTAATATGCCAGGTATTCAAAGTTAGTAAAATTTTCTTAAGAGTGTTTTGAATACTAAGAGAAGTTTGATGTTTGATGATTGTTTTGAGATATGGAGGTAATAATATCAAAGTCGTGCTAGTTGAGTAGTTGTGAATTTGAGAAATACTTGTGTTAAAGTTTGTGATTCCCGTAGCATGCACGTATGGTGAACCGTTATGTGATGAAGTCGGAGCATGATTTATTTATTGATTGTTTTCCTTATGAGTGGCGGTCGGGGACGAGCGATGGTATTTTCCTACCAATCTATCCCCCTAGGAGCATGCGTGTAATACTTTGCTTTGATAACTTGTAGATTTTTGCAATAAGTATATGAGTTCTTTATGACTAATGTTGAGTCCATGGATTATACGCACTCTCACCCTTCCACCTTTGCTAGCCTCTCTAATACCGCACACCTTTTGCCGGTATCATACGCCCACCATATACCTTCCTCAAAATAGCCACCATACCTACCTATTATGGCATTTCCATAGCCACTCCGAGATATATTGCCATGCAACTTTCCACCGTTCCTTTTATTATGACACACTCCATCATTGTCATATTGCTTAGCATGATCATGTAGTTGACGTCGTATTTGTGGCAAAGCCACCATTCATAATTCTTTCATACGTGTCACTCATGAGTCATTGCATATCCCGGTATACCGCCGGAGGCATTCATATAGAGTCATATTTTGTTCTAAGTATCGAGTTGCAATTGTTGAGTTGTAAGAAAAATAAAAGTGTGATGATCATCATTATTAGAGCATTGTCCTAGTGAGGAAAGGATGATGGAGACTATGATTTCCCCCACAAGTCGAGATGAGACTCCGGACAAAAAATAAAAAGAAGAGAAAGAAAAGAGGCCATATAAAAAAAGAGAAAAGGCCCAAATAAAAAAAATGAGAGAAAAAGAGATAAGGGACAATGTTACTATCCTTTTACCACACTTGTGCTTCAAAGTAGCACCATGATCTTCATAGTAGAGAGTCTCTCATGTTATCACTTTCATATACTAGTGGGAATCTTTCATTATAGAACTTGGCTTGTATATTCCAATGATGGGCTTCCTCAAAATGCCCTAGGTCTTCATGAGCAAGAAAGTTGGATGCAGACCCACTTAGTTTCATTTTGAGCTTTCATATACTTATAGCTCTAGTGCATTCGTTGCATGGCAATCACTACTCACTCACATTGATATCTATTGATGGGCATCTCCATAGCCCATTGATATGCCTAGTTGATGTGAGACTATCTTATCCCTTTTTGTCTTCTCCACAACCACCACTCTATTCCACCTATAGTGCTATATCCATGGCTCACGCTCATGTATTGCGTGAAAATTGAAAAGGTTTTGAGAATGTCAAAAGTATGAAACAATTGCTTGGCTTGTCATCGGGATTGTGCATGATTTAAATATTTTGTGTTGTGAAGATAGAGCATAGCCAGACTATATGATTTTGTAGCAATAACCTTCTTTAGCCATGTTATTTTGAGAAGACATAATTGCTTTGTTAGTATGCTTGAAGTATTATTATTTTTATGTCAATATGAACTTTTGTCTTGAATCTTTCGGATCTGAATATTCATACCACAATTAAGAAGAATTACATTAAAATTATGCCAAGTAGCACTCCGCATCAAAAATTCTGTTTTTATCATTTACCTAATCGAGGATGAGCAGGAATTAAGCTTGGGGATGCTTGATACGTCTCCAACATATCTATAATTTTTGATTGCTCCATGCTATATTATCTACTGTTTGGACATTATTGGGCTTTATTATCCACTTTTATATTATTTTTGGGACTAACCTATTAACCGGAGGCCCAACCCAGAATTGCTATTTTTTTTGCCTATTTTAGGGTTTCGAAGAAAAGGAATATCAAACGGAGTCCAAACGGAATGAAACCTTCAGGAACGTGATTTTCTCAACGAATAAGACGAGAGAGAATTGGACCCTATGTCAAGAAAAGAAACAGGAGGCCACGAGGTATGGGGGTGCACCCACCCCCACCAGGCGCGCCCTCCACCCTCGTGGGCCCCTTGTTGCTCCACAGACGTACTCCTTCCTCCTATATATACCCACGTACCCCCAAACGATCAGAACAGGAGCCAAAAACCTAATTCCACCGCCACAAATTTCTGTATCCACGAGATCCCATCTTGGGGCCAGTTCCAGAGCTCCGCCGGAGGGGGCATCGATCACGGAGGGCTTCTACATCAACACTGTGGGAGTCCTGGATTAGGGGGTCTCCGGACAGCCGGACTATCTCCATTGGCCGGACTGTTAGACTATGAAGATGCAAGATTGAAGACTTTGGCTCGTGTCCGGATGGGACTCTACTTGGCGTGGAAGGCAAGCTAGGCAGTACGGATATGTGTATCTCCTCCTTTGTAACCGACCTTGTGTAACCCTAACCTCTCCGGTGTCTATATAAACCGGAGGGTTTTAGTCTGTAGGACACAACAACTACAACATACAATCATACCATAGGCTAGCTTCTAGGGTTTAGCCTCTCTGATTTCATGGTAGATCTACTCTTGTACTACCCATATCATCAATATTAATCAAGCAGGACATAGGGTTTTACCTCCATCAAGAGGGCCCGAACCTGGGTAAAACATTGTGTCCCTTGCATCCTGTTATCATCCGCCTTAGGCGCACAGTTCGGGACCCCCTACCCGAGATCCGCCGGTTTTGACACCGACATTGGTGCTTTCATTGAGAGTTCCTCTGTGTCGTCGTCGTTAGGCTTGATGGCTCCTACTATCATCGATAGCGATGCAGTCCGGGGTGAGACTTTTCTCCCAGGACAGATCTTCGTATTCGGTGGCTTTGCACTGCGGGTCAATTCGCTTGGCCATATGGAGCAGATTAGAAGTTACGCCCCTGGCCACCAGGTCAGGTTTGGAAGCTTAAACTACACGGCCGATATCCGTGGAGACTTGATCTTCGACGGATTCGAGCCTCTGCCTTGTGCGTCACACGGTCGCGATGAGTACGATTTAGCTCTACCATCGGACAGTGTTCAGGAGATCGCACAGGCAGCCGCTCCGACCCTCAATTCGGAGCCAGTTGCGCCGTCCACGGACGGGTGGATAGACCCCGCCACGGAGGCCTTACCCTCAGCGGCGATTGAGCCAAACATCGACCTAACCTTGCACGAGAGCCGTGTTGTTAAACTGTCGGATCCTTCTCCGGCCACGGACTCCGAACCGCTTGCGCCCGTTTCTATCAAATCTGATTGGGCGCCGATCATGGAGTTTACCTCCGCGATATTTTTCAGCGCTCGCCCTTTGGTGACATACTGAACTCATTAAGGTCTCTCTCCTTGTCAGGAGAGTCCTGGCCGAACTATGTCCGACAGGACTGGGATGCGGACGATGAAGAAATTCGCGGCCCACCCACCACCCACTTAGTAGCCACTGTCGATGACTTAACTGACATGCTCGACTTCGACTCCGAAGACATCGATGGCATGGACGACGACGCGGGAGACGAAGAGGAACCACTACCCACAGGGCACTGGACAGCCACCTCATCATATGATATATACATGGTGGACACACCCAAAGAAGGCAATGGCTACGAGATAGCGGAGGATGACCCCTCCAAGAAGCAACCCAAGCGCCGACGTCAGCGGCGCCGCTCTAAGTCCTGCCAAAGCAAAAGTGGTGATACCGGCACAGGAGATAATAACACTCCGGATTGTGCCGAAGACAAGAACAACCCCCTCCAGCAAGATTCAGAGCAGGAGGATGGAGGAGGCAGCCCTCCTGAGAGAGCGGCAGATGGAGAGGCGGAGGATGATAATTACATGCCCCCCTTCGAAGATGAGGCAAGCCTTGGCGATGACGAATTCGCCGTGCCAGAGGATCCCGTCGAACAAGAGCGATTCAAGCGCCGGCTTATAGCCACGGCAAATAGCCTCAAGAAAAAGCAGCAGCAGCTTCAAGCTGATCAGGATCTGCTAGCTGACAGATGGACTGAAGTCCTCGTGGCCGAGGAATATAAACTCGAGCGCCCCTCCAAGAGTTACCCAAAGTGTAGGTTGCTACCCCGACTAGAGGAAGAAGCGTACGACGCGACTGATCGAACAGCTCGTGGCCGCGATAGAGAGGCATTCCAGCCAAAAATTCAGCCTGCACCCCGACGCCATTCAAATAAAAAGGCATGGGGAGATACGCCAGACCTGCAAGACATATTGGAGGACAAAGCAAAGCATGCAAGATTGATCTACGGATCACGAGGGTGCGCCACGACGCGAGATGATAAATGTCACGCCGGATACAGTAAAAGTAAATCCGGCCAGGCCGAACATAGCGGGCAAGACCCATTCGAGCTGCGTCGCGATATAGCCCAATACAGAGGCGCCGCACACCCCTTATGCTTCATAGACGAAGTAATGGATCATCAAATCCCAGAAGGTTTCAAACCTGTAAATATTGACTCATACGACGGCACAATAGATCCCGCGGTATGGATCGAGGATTTCCTCCTCCACATCCACATGGCCCGCGGTGATGACTTACACGCCATCAAATACCTCCCACTAAAGCTCAAGGGACCAGCGCGGCATTGGCTTAACAGCTTGCCAGCAGAGTCCATTAGATGTTGGGAAGATCTGGAAGCCGCATTCCTCGACAACTTTCAGGGCACTTATGTGCGGCCACCAGATGCCGATGACTTGAGCCACATAATTCAGCAGCCAGAAGAATCGGCCAGGCAATTCTGGACTCGGTTCCTAACAAAGAAAAATCAAATTGTCGACTGCCCGGATGCAGAGGCCCTAGCGGCTTTCAAACACAACATCCGCGACGAATGGCTAGCCCGGCACCTTGGTCAGGAAAAGCCGAAATCTATGGCAGCCCTCACGACACTCATGACCCGCTTTTGTGCGGTAGAAGACAGCTGGCTGGCTCGCAGTAATAACATATCAAAGAACCATGGTACTCTGGATACCAAGGACGACAATAGTAGGTCACGTCGCAACAAACAAAAGCGCCGCATTAACAGCGATAATACCGAGGATACGACAGTCAATGCCGGATTCGAAGGCTCTAAACACGGTCAGTGGAAAAAGCCATTCAAACAAAGTACGCTGGGCCCATCCAGCTTGGACCGTATACTCGATCGCTTGTGTCAAATACACGGCACCCCAGACAAGCCAGCCAATCACACCAACAGGGATTGTTGGGTGTTCAAGCAGGCTGGTAAGTTAATTGCCGAAAACAAGGACAAGGGGCCGCATAGCGATGACGAGGAGGAGCCTCAGAAGCCACACACCAGAGGACAGAAGAGGTTTCCCCCACAAGTGCGGACGGTGAACATGATATACGCAACCCACATCCCCAAGAGGGAGCAGAAGTGTGCGCTCAGGGACGTATATGCGTTGGAGCCAGTCGCCCCAAAGTTCAACCCATGGTCCTCCTATCCGATCACTTTCGATCGCAGGGACCATCCCACTAGTATCCGTCATGGCGGATTCGCCGCATTGGTTCTGGACCCAATCATTGACGGATTTCACCTCACTCGAGTCCTTATGGATGGCGGTAGCAGCCTGAACCTGCTTTATCAGGACACAGTGCGCAAAATGGGTATAGACCCCTCAAGGATCAAACCCACAAAAACGACCTTTAAAGGCGTCATTCCAGGTGTAGAGGCCCATTCCACAGGTTCAATTACACTAGAAGTGGTCTTCGGATCCCCGGATAACTTCCGAAGTGAAGAGTTAATCTTTGATATAGTCCCGTTCCGCAGTGGTTATCATGCACTGCTCGGGCGAACCGCATTTGCAAGATTCAATGCGGTACCGCATTATGCATACCTCAAGCTCAAGATGCCAGGACCTCGCGGGGTTATTACAGTCAATGGAAACACAGAGCGCTCTCTCCGAACAAAGGAGCACACTGCGGCCCTCGTAGCAGAAGCGCAAAGCAGCCTCTCAAGGCAATCAACCAGTTCGGCGTTTAAAGACCCGGACACCTTCAAGCGCGCTCGTAGCAATCGACAAATAGACCGCCTGGCGCGATCTGAGCTCGCGTAGCAATGCGGCCCCACCCCAGTCCCAGCCAAACGGCGAAACTCGTGCCACGCATGCATAATTACGCATTAAAAATACCATGGGCACAGGTGGGGAGGGGGCACAACTGCGGCATGCCTCAAGACGCGGCTTAAACCGCACTAGGGGCTTCCCGTTTGGTTATTTTTCTCTTTTTAAGGACCTTAATCTCTGGAAACCCTGTCCGGCAGCACTATTGTCGAACACATGATGCAGCAACCAAGGAGGCAAAAAGCTACGTCACACCACGACATTCCCAGGTGGATTACAATAACGAGCGAAATATTTGATTTAATACTATTCCTCAGCTTGCCCTTGGAAGGGACATAGTCCTACTCTTTACTTATCGCACCATCTGTATCATTCTGCTTTAACGCACCTTTTTGAATAAACAATGCATAACATTACGACTATTATTGCATTCTTGTTATATATATATATATATATGTGTGTGTGTGTGTGTGTGTGTGTGTGTGTGTGTTCATGAACGACGCCTTGCAACCGTACACTTTGGTACGGCCAGTACACCAGGGGCTTATGTACCCCACAATATGGTGTGAAAAGTCCGAACACTTTCACAAGTGCGGCACCTCGAACTTATAGCATTATATGCATCAGCTCCGAATCATGTCTTTGGTCAAATGTTGGGTTTGCCCGGCTCCTATGTTTTGGTACCTTATGTTCCGCTCTATCGGCTAAGGTAGCGCTAGGAGAACTACTGCGATTGTGCCCCGGTTCTTCCGGGCTTAGCACCTCAGTAGAGAAAGCTAAAACTAACTATCATGATAAGGCGAGAGACTAGTCGCTGTTCGGCGAGGTTTTCGAGTCCCTAAAGACTTATGCCGCTTAGGGCGAGGGGCCGGCCCTATCCGGCTTAAAGGCATGTATCGCGCCCCGAATTCGGCCTTCCGAATACCAGGGGCTTCGCCGAAATTTAAAATTATAGAATTCTATGGCTAAGTGAGAGTGATAAAGCATTATTAGTCTGGTTGCCTTGTTCGTTGTGCTGAGCTCCTCCCTCGAAGGACCCAAACATGGGAACAAGAGTGCTCAGGTTTATCCCGAACACCCCAACACTCGTGGCATGGGGGCAGAAGCCGAGGACTAGCCATCTCTCAGATTGGATAAACGGCCAAACAGAAGGTAATATTTTAAATTCACACAAGCGTTGCATAGCGCATATGAAACAAGTTTTCATCACATAGGATCACACGAGCAAGTTTACTCAAATATTACATCCTTGGAACATTCGTCCACTACAATATGGGCACCCTTCAGGACACCCTCATAATAAATTTCGGGGGTGCGATGCTCCTTGCCCTGCGGCGGCCCTTCCTCGATCAGCTTCACAGCGTCTAGCTTGGCCCACTGCACCTTCACACGGGCGAAAGCCCGGCGTGCACCTTCGATGCAGACGGACCGCTTGACGACCTCTAGCCGTGGGCAGGCATCCACAAGCCGCCTCACCAGGCCGAAGTAGCTGTTCGGAAGGGTGTCGCCAGGCCACAGCCGGACTATAAAGCCCTTCATGGCCTGTTCGGCCGCCTTGTGTAGCTCGACCAGCTGCTTCAGTTGGTCGCTCAGAGGCATCGGGTGTTTGGTCCCAGTATACTGAGACCAGAATAGCTTCTTCGTTGAGCTTCCCTCCTCGACCTGGTAAAACTGTGCGGCATCCAACATGCTATGGGGCAAATCTACGAATGCTCTTGGAGAGCTCCGAATTCGGGTAAGTAATCGGTAATTTACTTTTACATGCTTGCTCTGCATATAGAATGCCTTACCCGCCGCTATCTTCTTCATTGCGTCGATTTCCTAGAGGGACTTTTGGGCTTCGGCCTTGGCACTTTTTGCGCTCTCAAGGGCCGCGACAAGCTCAGACTCTCGCGTCTTCGAGTCAAGCTCCAACGCCTCGTGCTTCGTCACGAGAGCCTGGAGCTCTTGCTGCACCTCACCCACACGAGCCTCTTGCTTTTCACGCTAGGTGCGCTCCTTGGCTGCTTTATCTTCGGCCTTGGTTAGCGCTTGCTTCAGGGTTGCCACCTCGGTCGTGGCCCCTGGCAAATATACGATGATCCTATCATTTTGCAATCGCGTCTTCTTTTATATATATACATATCTATAGACAGGGTATTACTTACCCTTGTTCTCCTCGAGCTGCCTCTTGGCAAGGCCGAGCTCTTTCTTGGACCCCTTGAGGTCCTGCTTCAGTACGGAGACCTCCGTAGTCAGTGCGGCGGATGCCAGTAGCGAAGCCTGCATACGCATATTGACATACTCATATTAGACTCCTGCGATATTGTTTGATCCTCTGTTCGGCTTTTCTTTGTGAACACCGAACAGAGCATCAGGGGCTACTGTCTATGCGGTAATATTTTCCTATATTTCAAACACTTACCTCAAAGCCTGTTACAAGGCTGGCACAGGCTTCAGTCAATCCGCTCTTGGCGGACTGAACCTTCTAGATCACCACACTCATGATAGTGCAGTGCTCCTCGTTGATGGAAGCGCTGTGAAGTGCTTCCAGCAGATTGTCTGGCACCTCTGGATGGACAGAGGTCACCGGTACAGGCATCTCGCCCCTCTTAGAAGGAGGCCGCCTGCCCGAGCCCGGAACCACTGGAGGTTCCGGCGTGGTGTTCGGCTGAGGGCCGAACTCGGAGCTCTCAGGGGCCTTGTCCCCTCGGCTCCCGGAGTCCGGGAGGCCGCCTTGAGGCGCCTCCGGGACTATCTCCCCTCGACCCGGTGCCCCGTGAGATAGCACCTCGGCATCGTCCGCAGGATGAAGGGAGGTGTCGGTTGGGACTGGATCGCTATCCATGTCCGACGAGCCCAGGGAGCCGTCCGATGATACATCGATACTGGCTCGTGGCGGCCTGCATAATCATGTTCGGCGTTAGGGAAAGCAGTGTGACAAAGGAATGCTATGAGTTACTCTAGTATCCGAATACTTACGATCTCCCTAGGGGCTTGGCCCTGGGCAACCACTCGTCTTCGCCTTCGTAGGCGGCGGTGGAACTATCCGGAAGGAGAGTCCTTCCCTTCTTGGACCTTTCACCCCCCCCCCCAGTTGGGGCGGCCTTCCTTTTCTTATCTCCCCCAACGGGAGGGGGAGAATCTTCTTCTTCCTCCTCGTCTTCGGGGGAGGAGTGCGCCGCAGAGTCACCGGACGGTGAGTCCGACGACACCTGGCGTCGGGAACTCTTTCGGGTTCCCTTGGCCTTCTTGGTCTTCTCCGGCACCTTGTAAGGAGCCGGAGTCAGCATCTCCGCCAGGAGAGCGTCCGCAGTGTCTTCGGGCAGAGGAGCCGGATAGTTAATCTGCCCCAATGTCTCCACCCAATCCTGTCAAAGGCATGGAGATTAGACCCCGCACATGATTAAGCTAGGGGAAATAAATGTCCTACGTGACATATTGAACTCACCGAATGCGCTAGGCGCTTTGCGCTTAGCCCGCGGTCCTCGGCGAGAGAGGGAGGGACCTCGGCGCCCTTGAACAGCACCCTCCAGACGTCCTTGTGCGTCACGTCGAAGAGCTCGCTCAAAGTCTGGTGCTGGGCCGGGTCGAACTCCCACAAGTTAAAATCCCGTTGTTGACACGGGAGGATCCGGCGGATGAGCATGACCTGGACTATGTTGACAAGCTTGAGCTTATTGCTTGCCATGCTCCGGATACATTTCTGGAGTCCATCCAGCTCCACGGATGAACCCCACGACAAGCCCTTCTCTTTCCAGGAAGTGAGCCGTGTAGGGAATCCGGATCGAAACTCGGGGGCAGCCACCCATTTGGCATCGCGCGGCTCGGTGATGTAGAACCACGCCGATTGCCACCCCTTTATGGTCTCCACGAAGGAGCCTTCAAGCCATATAACGTTGGGCATCTTGCCCACCATGGCTCCGCTGCACTCTGCTTGTCGGCCGCCCACAACCTTCGGCTTGATATTGAAGGTCTTTAACCACAGGCCGAAGTGGGGCCGAATGCGGAGGAAAGCCTCACACACGACTATAAATGCCGAAATGTTGAGGATGAAGTTCGGGGCCAGATCATGGAAGTCCAACCCATAGTAGAACATGAGACCACAGACGAATGGATGGAGGGGAAACCCCAGTCCGCGGAGGAAGTGGTGGAGGAAAACTACCCTCTCGTGAGGTTCAGGGGTAGGAACGATCTGCCCCGCGGCGGGCAGCCGATGCGCGATATTCGCGGCCAAGTATCCGGCTCCGCGCAGCTTCTTGATGTGTCCTTCCGTAACGAGGAAGCCATCCATTTGCCTCCCGCTCCGAACATGTTGGATAAGGTTGAGGGGAAGGATGTAGGTTTGGGCGTTGGAGCTCGAGTATGCGAAGGTGGATGAGCAAAGGAGGAAGAAGGCGTGGATGAAAAGGTAAATCCTTATCCCTTTATATGGGCGGACGAAACTATGCGTCCCCACTAGCCTGGTAAAACTCGCTTGTTCCCCAAGATCCGTAATCGATGGCACGGTTGGGTTACCCACACCCATATTGATGAGAATCTCGTGATAAGGGGACACGATCTCTGCTTTGACAAGACGTGTCAAAAAACTGCCTCGCGTTATGTGCGGGGCTAGTGAAAGGAAGCGGTTCGAATAATCACCGGGCCATGACGTAATGTCGTGCTGCTAAAACTAGTTAGCAATTTGGATTTGCGGAAATATTATTCTCTCTACGGTGGTATGTGGAACTTATTTTGCAGGGTCGGACACTATCCTTATATTCAAATTCTTCCGTGGTGTATTCGGAGGAGGAACCCGCCTTGCAATGCCGAAGACAATACTGCATGCCGGACTCATCGTCATTGAAAGCCTGGTTCAGGGGCTACTGTGGGAGTCCTCGATTAGGGGGTCTCCGGACAGCCGGACTATCTCCATTGGACGGACTATTAGAATATGAAGATGCAAGATTGAAGACTTCGTCTCGTGTCCGGATGGGACTCTACTTGGCGTGGAAGGCAAGCTAGGCAGTACGGATATGTGTATCTCCTCCTTTGTAACCGACCTTGTGTAACCCTAACCTCTCCGGTGTCTATATAAAACGGAGGATTTTAGTCCGTAGGACACAACAACTACAACATACAATCATACCATAGGCTAGCTTCTAGGGTTTAGCCTCTTCGATCTCGTGGTAGATCTACTCTTGTACTACCCATATCATCAATATTAATCAAGCAGGACGTAGGGTTTTACTCCATCAAGAGGGCCCGAATGTGGGTAAAACATTTTATCCCTTGCCTCCTGTTACCATCCGCCTTAGACGCACAGTTCGGGACCCCCTATCCAAGATCCGCCGGTTTTGAGACCGGCAAACACCATAGCCTCTCCGATGAAGTGTGAGTAGTTTACTTCAGACCTACGGGTCCATAGTTAGTAGCTAGATGGCTTCTTCTCTCTTTTTGGATCTCAATACAATGTTCTCCCCCTCTCTTGTGGAGAACTATTCGATGTAATCTTCTTTTTGCGGTGTGTTTGTTGAGACCGATGAATTGTGGGTTTATGATCAAGTCTATCTATGAATAATATTTGAATCTTCTCTGAATTCTTTTATGTATGATTGGTTATCTTTGCAAGTCTCTTCGAATTATCAGTTTGGTTTGGCCTACTATATTGATCTTTCTTGCAATGGGAGAAGTGCTTAGCCTTGGGTTCAATCTTGCGGTGTCCTTTCCCGGTGACAATAAGGGCAGCAAGCCACGTATTGTATTGTTGCCATCGAGGATAACAAGATGGGGTTTTCTTCATATTGCATGAGTCTATCCCTCTACATCATGTCATCTTGCTTAAGGCGTTACTCTGTTTTTAACTTAATACTCTAGATGCATGTTGGATAGCGGTCGATGAGTGGAGTAATAGTAATAGATGCAGGCAGGAGTCGGTCTACTTGTCTCAGACATGATGCCTATATACATGATCATACCTAGATATTCTCATAACTATTTTCAATTCTGTCAATTGCCCAATAGTAATTTGTTCACCCACCATAGAATACTTATGCTCTCGAGAGAAGCCATTAGTGAAACCTATGGCCCCCGGGTCTATCTTTATCATATTGATCTCCTACTACTTAGTTATTTCCTTTGCTATTTACTTTGCCTTTATTTTACTTTGCATCTTTTATCATAAAAATACCTAAAATATTATCTTATCATATCTATTAGATCTCACTCTCGTAAGTGGCCTTATAGGGATTGACAACCCCTATTTGCGTTGGTTGCGAGGATTTATTTGTTTTGTGCAGGTACGAGGGACTCGCGCGTAGCCTCCTACTGGATTGATACCTTGGTTCTCAAAAACTGAGGGAAATACTTACGCTACTTTGCTGCATCATCCCTTCCTCTTCGGGGAAAACCAACGCAGTGCTCAAGAGGTAGCAACATGTCATGAGACCTTTCTCGATTTGAGCCTTAAGAAAGCAATTCTCCTCAAGAATAGATGCTAAATCACTACTAGAGTTAGTAGTACAAGCATCAACATTGATAATAGGACAAGAGTAAGCCTTGGCTAGAGTTTCAAGATAAGTAAGATTGAGAGTCTCAAAACTCTTGGTAAGAAGGGTGAGCTCTTCTTCCTTAGTCTTGAGGGACATGGATAGGAGCTCACAATCCTTAGAGAGAGAAGCATTAGACTTCACAAGCTTACTTTTATCATTCATCAACTCTTCGCAAGAGTCAATAGCCTTTTTCAAGGAGGCTAGATCTTTAGTATGACCATCAATGTTTGTACCAAGTTTCAAGCCTAGTTCATCATTTCGTGCTTCCTCATATTGGACTTTCCGCTCAAGGATTTCATATTTTTCCTTTTCCTCGGTGACGATGGTTTCGAGTTCTTTAATGGTGATGGTGTGCTTACTCACCATCTCCATAAGCATACGAAACATAGTGAGCTTCTTTCCTTTGAGGGAGCACATGAACTTATTTAGTTTAGCAAGCATGGGATCATCTATATCATCATCCTCATGACTATCCTCCGCATCAAGATACTCATCACTAGGAGTAGGAGGAGTGAAAAGAGGAGGATTCGATCGTGGAGTTACCATGACCTTGTCGAGAGAGCTTTGGTCCTCTCCATTTTCTACCACGGCCTTTGACATTAGGCACATGTGAGCATTTCCCTTGTAGCCCTTCATATAGTTGTAGGTGACAACATCACCACTCTTGTTGACTAGCCTCAACGTGTTTTGAGAATCTTGAGCAACTCCGGCAACACCACTAACAACATCCAGATCAGATTCTTCTTGAGCAACCATTGCTTTCCCATCTATCTTCTTGAGCTTGGAGTTCAAAGGATTTGGCAACTTCTTCTTGGGAAAGGTCTTGGGAAACCTTGGTTTATCTTCTCTCTTCTCATAAGGACACTCGTTGGAGAAGTGATTGGTTTCTTCACAGTTATAGCATTTTCTCACTTTCTTCTTCTGGAATCTTCCTTTGATTTTTCCTGCGCTAAACTTCTTGACAAAGAGAGCCATGTCTTCATATGAAGGGCCCTCATCGAATTCAACCTCATCACCATCTTCATCATCATCTTCTTCTTCTTCACTTTGCTCATCTTCATATACATGCTTGGCCTTCAATGCAGGATTGATCTTTGATGTTGGAGTACCATGCATGGCAAGATGTTTTGTAGCAATTGCCTTTGACTCTTCAAATAGTTGGAAGGTGGATATGATGTCATATGTAGTCATTACCTTGGAGGCATGGTGTTGTATTATGTCCCACACCATTTGGTGGTGATATGGGGCAAGAGCATGAAGCAACTTGTCCACAAGAAATCGCTTAGTCATGTTAAATCCATATTGTGTCTTGTCACACTCACACGACTCAATGTCAACGGTTTGAGTCATGAGACGCTCAAGGAGTTGATTGGGAGTTTCACCTTTCTCCATACAAAAGTTTTGCAATTGCCCCTTGGCAATTTCATATTGAGAACTCCGGAGGGTGGAGGTACCGGTCTTGGATCTCATAATACTTTCCCATAGTTCCTTGGCACTTGTGATGTGTATGAAAGGTCTCCGTTGCTTTTCATCCATACCTCTCCTTATACACATGGTTGCAGTGTCATTGAGATTCTTGTCATAAATTTCTCTTGGTATAGGATTATTTGGATCAACCACATGGTAACCATACTCCAAGATCTCTAGCATCTCATCATTTCCATATCGAAGATGATTCTGCATAGCAACTCTCCACAAGGCAAAATCGGAAGTGGCATCAAGTAAAGGAGGTTTGCCTTGAGGGTTATATTTTGGTTTCTCAACTTGTGGTCTTGCATAAAGTCAAGGAACACTGGAGTGATCATCGTTAGGAGGTTGGTGACCAAGTCACGGAGTAGGCACAGTTGGCCTCGAAGCCGCACCACCAGAAAGTGGTGCAAGCACCGTGGACAACGTGGCTAGTATCATTTGGACCAAGTCCTCAAGAGAAGCATCATGCTCCTCTTTTTGCTTCGCAAGGGCCCGTTCCAGATCCTCAAAAGTAAAGGACTTGACTTCTGAAGAAGGCACACCTTTATCCTTCGGATCTGTAACAAGGGGAGTCCCATCTGGGTTCATCTCGCTCTAGGGTGGTTAAGCCACAAGAATAGAGCACGAGGCTCTGATACCAATTGAAAGGATCGAGATGGACCTAGAGGGGGGGGTGAATAGGTACAATAACAAATTTTAATTGTTACTTAGCAATTTTAGGCAATAACGCGGAATATAAAAGTGAGCCTAACAATTGCAAGTGTGATACTAAGGGCTAAGCAAGATAACAAGTAACACAAGTATGTAAGTAAGAGCAATATGAAATGAGTAAGAGCTAAGAGACAAGTAACCACAAGTAGAGAGTTAGGGTTAGGGATAACCGCAACTCCAGGAGATGAGGATGTATGTCGATGTTCACTTCTTGGAGGGAAGCTACGTCACCGTTAGAGTGATGGATGTTACCACGAAGGCATACCAACGCCACGAAGGCTCACCCTATTCTCCCTTTGAGACAACACCATGGAGGCGTTTCTCAACCACTAGTGGTAGACCTTGGGGTGGTCTCCAAACCCTCACAAACTTTTCCGGGGGTAATCACAAGGGACGATTCCTCTCCGAAAGACTCCTACCGCCTAGGAGTCTCCAACCACCAAGAGTAACAAGAACGATGGGGAAAAACTCAAGACTTGCTCAAATCACGAATTCCTTTGGTGCAAAGAAGGGGAAGGAGTGGATCTATCACTTGATCGGACAACTCCTCTCAAATGCTCTCAAATCCCTTGGGGATCTAAGATTTGGTGTGGAGAAGTGAGAGAGAGAGAGAGTGAAATGTGTTCTAGGGTTTGTTCAAAGTGAATGGTCAACCTTATCCTGTGGGGGGAAGGGTTATATATAGTGTGAGCACAAATATGGTCGTTGTAGTCTAAGTGAATGAGTAGGCCGGACATCCGGCCTGGCAATGTACGAGGAACAGAAACATAACAGAACAGAAAACAGAGGGGCCGGACATCCGGGGGCCAAGCCCGGACATCCGGCATATCAGGAGGGCCCAGATATCCGGCAGGTGGCTAGACATCTGGTGCAATCACTAAAAGGTTACAGAACCTCGATTGTTCCATGGGTAGTAGAGGCCGGACATCCGGGATGGGGCCCGGACATCCGGCGAATCAGGAAGGCCCGGACATCCGGGGTATAACCCGGACATCCGGCATGCAACACAACACAAAAGCACTCCCTGTATGGCTAGGCCCGGATATCCAGCAGGTAGGCCGAATATCCGGCGTGAGGCACGGACATCCGACTTGAAGCCCGGACATCCGGCAGCCAAGAGGCAGAAACCTAAAGGTTTTATCATGTGCATGTATGGCAAGGAGGTTTGTGACAAGAGCAAGCCTTTAACTAACCCTATCGATCCCCTCTTAATAGTGCAGGATCCTATACTCAAGAAAAAAAATATGAAATCAATTTTTATGCTTCATCCTTGAGTAAAATCACTTTTTATGCTCTTGATCCACACACTTCGATGAACCGGGGACTAACGCCTGAAACTTACTTGACAACCATTGTTAGTACCCTACATGTATATTGTCATCAACATCAAAACATGATGTAAGGGCATGATTGCGCTTTCAACAAGTTCATTCTTTCTCTCCATGTTTCGATCTCTAACTCTCTCTACTACATAACCCCATTTTTCCACTCTGTTACCAAATGTATCTACCTCACACACCCGCCATTGCACCCCATGCGAGCTCTCTCTCTTCCTCCCTCCCATCCTCTCTCGCTAGATACATGCATTGCCTATCTAGCCCCCAACCTCTCGTGCGCATGCGCACACGTTGTCTATCTAGGTCACTCCCTTGAGACTATCTCACTCTTTCTTCTGCATGATGCGCCACACTTTCTCAATCTCGCTCTCTTTATCAGAGTCTCGATTAACCTCACTTTCTTACACACACTAATGAAATATGTCCCTGTTCGGGCCTCGATCGACACACTCTATACTCTCTCACGCAGATTGTCTATCTAGGCCAGTCCATCCAAGCCGCCCCCACTATTTTGACCTCATGGCAGGCCACGCTCGCTCAATCTCTCTCTCTCTCTCTGTGTATGTCTCAATTGGCCTCACTCTTTCTCGGACACAAACGATATATCTCCATGTTTGAGCCCAATTCGACATATTCATATTGTATACTCTCTCACGCACATTGGCTATCTAGGTCACTCTCTCCAACCCGTCTCACTCTTTCAATTGCACGACGACCCACACTCGCTCAATCTCTCTCCCTTTATATATGTAATCGATTAACGTTGCTTCCTCCCACGCACAAAATATATCCACATGTCTGTGACTGGATCATCTCTCAAGCTCTATCTTACAGCCCTTATCCTTCCCAAAAGCTCAATCAGACAATATCCCTCTAGAGCATATATATATCTTTTCAATGAATGTCGGACCACACTCACTTTGTCTCTCTATCTATCCGTGTCTCTATTGACCTTGCTTTCTCATACCGTATCTTCCACACATTGAAGCTACCTCTCCACCCCCACAAAGACAGAGCTATTTACATTGCGAGAGGGACTCCAACTTGGATTAATTTGTGTAGGCATTTATTCCGGTGGGTTTAGATTGTATTTTCATAGCATTCGGCACACAACTACTCCAAACACTGTTGCAACCCCCGCACCTCCCCCAATTGATTTCCCTTTGGCTCGGTCATCGCTCTCTCGCACGTCCTTTCTCGCCTTCAACGTCGCACCATGGTATTTTTGCAAAAAAACTTTGTTGTTCTCTTTAATTATTACAAATAAGCTACAAAACTACACACCGATAGTCCACCTGTAATGGAACAAATTTCGGCCCACAAATTAAAGTGCTACAAATGACACACCGAGGGGCCCACCTGTCATGAAACAAATTTGGACCCGTATATAAATTAAAAATTAAGAAGGAAGAGGATCGAACATGCGACCAGGGCCTTCAAGCCGCACGTCAATAGGAAACATACGTAGTACAACAATGTTTGTTGTACCCCCTTTGTTCATATAATGTTTTTACATTACCACAACATATTTAATGAATAACATGTAATATTATTTTTAGTCCATTAGTGGGACTGGCTCGTTAGCACGTACTATTCGCCTTCACTTACTAGTGGGTTCCATATCTGATCTCTTTCCTCCCCTTCTACGTTTAGACGCATGGGCAAACACGAAGAACTCGCGGGCGATGTTGCCGTTGACCATATCTGGACGCGTTCATAAGTTACGGCACCAGTTGCACGTACTAGTAGTACTAGTCAATATGTACGTGTAATGCACGTTAATTTGGAGGTATATTAAGTGCATGCGGATATTAAGTAGGATATTATTTGCGTGTTATTATGTGATTAGCACTATTTTTTGCATTAAATTAACTACACGCTAAACGTGTTGAGCGCTCGACATTGAAGCAGCTTAGGTCGTTGGATGAGAAGGAATACATGTGGCTTGATGACGTTTTATATTTAATTTGATACGGCTCTAGCAGAACATTCAATCGATCAAACCACAGATTTCATTCAGTCTGACTCCAACTTTACATTCATACAACGATCGATCTAATATAAATGGAAATGATAAACGTTCGGATTTTAAGCATGGCAATCCAAACATTTTTCATGGCAAATTTAGATTACACAGTGGCGGCGGGGGCGTCTTTCAGTGGGAAGAGGCTCCCCTGCCGTGCTCTGTGTGTCATCGGGCCACTGACCGACGACGATGGCGGCGTCTTGCGACATTGTTGGCGTACTCCTGGACATTAGCCCTAGCTTCAAGGAAGGCCACAATGTTCTGGACTTCGGTCTCTAGGAGCAAGTCAACTGGTGGGAGGAGGCGACTAGCGCTGGTGCAAGTAAGCAATAGACGACAGTCATGCATGCTGCTGAGGGGGGCACTGGCACCCGCGCGGGGACATGCGCTGGCAACGGCGCAGCGGAGACATTCATGTGCACGGGCACCGGCACGGGCGCGTGCGTCAGTGCATGTGCAGGCGCATGCACTGGCAGGTGCACGGGCACCGACATGGGTGCGCGTGACAGTGCACGCGTAGGCGCATGCGCTGGCAGGTGCATGGGCGCGTGAAAGTCATTGGGGATCTCGTGGAACCCTGTGGCATCAATCTCGGCGACAATGTGCGGCTCCCAGCCCATCAATGCCACGGGGTTGGGCGTTGGCACAGTTGGGCCGATGGGAGCCAGAACATGAGCAAGGACAGGCGTGGCGTCTGCCCGCAAGGCCGGTTCAAGCTCGTCCCAAAGCACCTTATGTTCTTGAGACTCCGGCTGGGTGTCTTCCTCAGGAAACTGGAAGACTAAGGGCAGACCATCGTGATGCGGCATGGCGTATGGTTAGGTCAGCCTGGTTGGAGGTAGGCGACAGGAGAACCGGAGAGGAAGAGAGAAGATTGTAGCGATACCGGTTATGGCGGGGTTGATTTTAAACTGCGGCGCCGGCGCCATTAAAGGTGGGGGCAGTTGGGACGAAGGGGGCGGGGGAGCCTGGTCAAAGGGCTCGCCTCCCGGTGAGCCTGCACAGCGGTCTGCTCGCACGCCTCCCGGTCAACAGGCGCATCGGTCTGCTCGCACGCCTCCCGTCGACTCACACGCTTGCTCGGACGACACCTGCCAATGAGAAGCGAGACTCGTGGCGACACGTAAACACCCACGATTTCAATAGTGAAAGCGTTCGCCTTAACATGACAGGTCTTTGTTCCAAAATACCTTGGATCTTTGTTTGTGCAACTTCTCATAAGCAGCTTGTCTCAAATTGAAGAAACAAAATTATGTAGGAATGTTTGTGCCATATCACGAGACCATGCTCAGTTTCATGAATTTCCGGTCACTTTTGGATTTTTTGAAATTTAAAATCTAGGATTCAAAACAATATCATAACCTGCATCATGCAATAAATTTTCAAGCGATACATCTTTCCTGTTGTATTTCTTAAGAAAGGATTTGGTCAAACATTTTGCTTAGCTAGACTTCAGACAAGTTATATATGCACAGTAAAAGGATAATCCCTCCGTACTAGTGCATTGCCTGATATATTAACTCAAGTAGTAGGCACGAACAAACATGCTCAATTATGTGCTCATCCTGGTGTAGTACTCCTATTAGTACTAGGCAATGGAGTTGATGGGTGACCTTGGGTAGCAGCGATCGAGGGAATTGAATCGTGCTCGACACAGTAGGTAACGTTGTCTAGTTACTAAGGTATCCCTCCATTGTTCATTGGTAGTCATTATGGACCGGTGACATGAGGAGAATTTCCTAGGGTTGGAATTCTGGCCACCGGGTATTCCGACTCGAAACGCGGAGGCTCGACTAGTTGGGGTTGGTTAATGTGCGTACCACGCACGCCACTAGAAGGACACAAGCCCGGTTTTTTTTAGGATCAACACGAGCCAGAGTCTGGCTGGTACGCCGTTGGGTCCTACCATTCAAGAATACAAAAGGAATCTTTTAAATTGCCAAACGAATCTATGTGTATGACAATGCCTGTATTTTCCTTGCAAATAGTAATCTCAACATGGTAATTGATTTATGACGAGTTCTTGAATTGGAGCGAGTTTGTGATATTGTAATCTCAGCGTGGATTTCACATTTCATGGTATCCCTAGTAAGTTTTTCATTGCAAATTCAAGTTTAAAAGATGAACGGTATGGTGGTGAGAAAACTTTGTTTGTATCAACATATGACCACACAGACACACACACGAATACAACAACAATCCAGTAAGTATTGTGCATCTATTTTTCCAAACCATACATGTATGACACGAATTCAATAATACTCCTTATGTTCCTACATATTTGTATTTTAGAGATTTCAACAAGTGACTACATACGGAGCAAAATGAGTGAATCTACACTCTAAAATATGTCTATATACATCCGTATGTGGCAGTCCATTTGAAATATCTGGAAAGACTAATATTTAGGAATGAAGGGAGTAAAATGTAAAACATGCATGGTCCTCAATTCAATATTTAAAATGAATAGGAAACTGAAACATGAATATTAAGTCTAGTACTACATACATGCAAATGTTATGTTTAGGCGGAGCTATGTAGATTGTCGGGGGTTAACCCCTCAACCTTAGATAAAATTGTGAAGCTCTGTTTAGGATTGTTTAGATTGTATTATTTGAACATTATATTTGTCCCCACCCTCCCAAACACCGATTGGTTGTGCACCCCCCTTCCCCAGGAGAATATCATGTGCCCCCACACCTTAGATGCTATATGCTGATACGAGTTGCTTGGAGCTTGTAGATCTGACATATAGCAGCTCACATGATGTCTTAATATTTTTATAGGAAACCGTAATGAGTTTGAGAATTGCACACAATTTGTACAAAAACTACTCATATGCCCTTGGATCCCATATCCAACAACCTCGAAGCTCGTATCACCGTAGCATCTAAGATGAAGGAGGACCTCATATTCTCGTGTATGTAAGAATATCATGTGCTACCACACCTTAGATGCTTTCATGATACAAGCTCTTCGGAGCCGTTGGATTTGTGATCCAACAACTCCTCGATGGTTCGAATGTTTTTTGCGGAAAAGCCCCCAAAGAGTTCGGCCACTGCTTACAAGCACAAGACTGCTTAGGTGCCCTTGGATCTCAGAGCAAACTACCTCGAAGCTCATATCACCGTAGCAACCAAGCTGCGAGAGCACCTGATGTTTTCTCGCACGGGAGAATATGAGGTGCTCCCGCACCATAGATTCTATGGTGATACGAGTTCCCAGAGATCTAACGACTCACAGTAGGAGGTTTGAATGTTTTAGCAACATACGCCTGAGGGAGTTTGGGAATTGCGCAGAAAGTACAAGTACTACGCATGTGGCATCTAATCACAGATCATACGACCTAGATGCTCGTATCACTGTAGAGGCTAATTAAGCTACGGGGAACACCTAATATGAGCAACGGGGAGCCGTTGGATCCAAGCTGCAGTGGCACACATGAGGCCTGAATGTTTTATTTGCAAAAAACCTTGGAGAGTTTGGAAATTGCGCATAATTACAAAGACTACTCCCAAGCCATTGGATCTCAGTTCCAACGACGTAAAAACTCGTATCACCATAGCATGTAAGTTGCAGGGTGGATGTGATATTCTATGCCGCTATCATTTTTGTTCCTAAACTTGCAAAATACGTGTAACTCGTGTCGTTACTTGTCTAACCGTGCAAAGTGTTTGTTCAAAAAAAACATCCTACACTGAAATATCGGAAGAACACACAGGGGTCCCACTTGTCATTGATCAAATTTGGACTTAAAACTAACAAATCCGAAAGACGAGATTCGAACTGGCAAACTGGACTACAAAGCATAAGTCGATAGCCTCATACAACAACGGTTGTTGGCTTTGTCCCATAACTTTATTTCATGCAGTATTATGTTGAGTAGAGTAGAGGGAGTGGCTCGTCAACACATGGATGACCATTTACTCACTTACTGGTGGGTCCCAGCTCTATGATCTCTCTCTCCTCTCCATCGTCTAAACTTTAGACGCACGGGCACACACGAAGAGCGGCGCTAGCTTGCCGTGGTGTTATTATAACTAAAAAAAGCTTGGAAAATAGAAGAATCGCCTAGAACAAGAGACGTTGTGGCTGGTCGAGACGGAGCTAACCACACCTATCCTCCATGCAACGTTAGCATGATGAAGCTGTGTGGCTAGTGGGGTGTTTTCGACCTACTGGCTGGGTCCCGAGGTCAAACCATAGGTAGTACGTATGATACAGTATATTTTTACACGCACATTTTTGCTCCGTGCCGAGACGTGGCACACCCTACCGCGCGGTTTCGGGGTCCGGCCGGGTGGTGCACGCATATATTCTTCCTTGCCGAGACATGGGATGCCCTATCGCATGTTTTCTAGATCCTCCTCGGTAGTAGCGCCGAAGCAAGTAAATGAGTCGTCAAATCATAAAAGACCACCTTTCCCGCCGAGTACATCAGTGAAGCACGGTGGCTAGCTAGTTTGGCTAGTGCGACCGATTAGCTAGGCCGCCGCCACATTTGTTTTTTCACCCATTTTTATCTCCTTGCCAGCGGGTAAATTTAAATATCCACCACGGTGTTGCTTTGGTCTTTGGTGCGGTAGGATTTTTAATTTTTTTGATTGATGGGAGCAGGCACGACATGGTTTTTATTTTTGATAGACGGGAGCAGGCGCGGTGACTCCACTTATAAAACCCACTGCTCCCTGATGTGAAAATTCGTCGACTTGTGTTTTCCCATGGTGAAAACCAAAAGATTCACCCTGCTCCTCGGCTGGCTCCCTCTGCCTTCTCATATATTGCATTGCCTTTCAGCCATTTCACCCCCTTTGCTTCCTCTCCCCATTGTTTCTACCTGGTGCCATGGCGGCGCAGCAGATCATGGAGTCCGAGGTGAGGCGCCTGACACAGGAGCTCCAGGCCAAGGATGCGGAGCTCAGAGCCAAGGATGTGGAGCTCCGTGAGCTCAAGGAGGAGATGAGTGCCATGCTCCTCCTTTATGTGCGGGAGTTCATGGAGCTTCAAAAGCGGCAGGTGTCCACCACAAAGATCCTGGAGGCGTCGACGATGTTGCTGCAGAAAGTGGGAGATACTATAGGCCATCAAGCGAGCCGACTGGAGCGCGAGCGGGCCGATCGTGACGAGGTCCAGGATCGCCTCAGCCACTTGGTGGACCATGTTGCCACACATGTGTTGCAGCTACACGATGCCTACCATCGTGCCAGCGCGACCATGCCGGGCGTCGGGCTAAACCCATTTGACCACCCCGTCGACTTCAACGAGTTGCGGCTTCCTGACCCGGTCTCCTTCTTCACCTATATCTTCGAGGAGCTGAGCCGTCTCCGTGCGACGGTGGGGGCGGAGCTGGACAAGGAGGGGTTGCGGGTTGCCGTCACCATTGCCGAGCGAATCCTCTTAGGGCTCCGTCACTGGAATCCATTTGTGCCATGGACGACATCTTTGACGAGTTGGCTCCCGTCTACCGGCAGCGGGCTCTGCGGGCGGTTGCACCCTGCATCACCAACATCGTGCACCTCGAGATGCATAGGGACTTCGGTAGTGTTTAGGCATCCTTTTCATGGGCATGTCCATGTCTCGGTGCAACATGGCCGTTGGATCAAAATCAGACGGTGCAGATCAGTCACTGTAGCACAAAGTGTGTGGGTGTGTTTGGTTGCATTCTCATCTCAATATAGTTGTTCCCTCTTTATGCATGCTCATCTCAGCACCCCTCTTCATGCATGCACCTAGTGTATTTGTGTCAACCTACTAGTGTGAACTCATGCACCCTTCATGCACTCTGCCAAACACCCAAAAGTGGGTCAAGAAGGGAACTTTTGCTCCCATCCCGTGCACCCTTCATACACCCTGCCTAACACTGATTTGTGCTTCATATGGTTCATGTTCCATGGAGTACTGTAGCACCATACTCTCCATGCGCTATAGACCTAGTTCTGTTAACATTGATCTCACGGTTCATTCTCGACCAGATAGTCAAAAAAGGGGTACTATGTTACATTATTGTTCATATAGTTGACATGCGCACAACATCATTTGTTATCATCATATCTTATTACACTAGCAACAAGATTATGTAGTACTGACGTATGAACCACTGCACATGCCTAGTAGTAGGAGCACTGTGTAAGTTCAAGTGGCTGACGTGTTTCACACTCCTCCGTCATAAGAGTGGAAACGCTTGTTGTAATCGTTTTTTCTTCAGAAAAATAGTGGACACACTCTACCATGCGGATCCTCCTCGATGGTCGTTGGGAACCTTGCTACTCACTTTCGCCGATGTGTGGGACACCCTGCATCGGGGTCCACTTTCCATGCACTAAATTACCCCGTAGTAGAGTGCCCGACTGCATGGTAGACTACCCCGATCGAAGCGCCACAGTAATGCCCAATGAGCCATTAAATCACAAACCCCCCTTTCCAGCAGTAAGTTGGACGGACGAAGCAACCATCATTTCACTCTTTTCCCTCAGCTTCCTCTCTTGAAGAAAACCCCAACTCGCTTATCCCTCATCTTGTTCCTCATTTCTTCAAGAAAACCCCAACCTGCTTCTGCCATTGTTCTTCTCCCCAAAGAAGGAAAGGTGAGTGCATCAATGGTGTCAATTCTGGCCAAGGCCCAGTCTTCCAACCCCGAGACTGATCCTATAAATCCCTCTCTGTTCTTCTTTTGGGTTTGTGATTATGGTTTCTTTTCTTTTATTTCTCTTTGACAGTTTCTTGATGGATGCTGGCGCACCGGCCGAACTGATTTCTATGGCTCTGGCCAAAAACGTCGAGGCTCATGGTACGAAGAAGCGCAAGCACCCACCGAGACTACCGCAGACAAGCTCAAAGCCATCACCCTGTCCAAGCCCCCCTCTCTCGGATCCCTCATTAAGCAAGTCCAGGTAATATCTCTTCTTGACGATCTTTTACTCGATCTTGATCGTGTTTTTTCATCTAACACGCAGTACTAGTACTAGTAGTACAACTTTCTGGGTGATCTTCCATGTGATTTTTGTGTGCCAAATGACGGTTCTAAATTCCACTTTACACCAAAACATGCAAGAGGTTGACACTGATTTCTTATAGATTACTTTCAACTACTTTATGAACATCAATGCTACCTTTGAAGAGAGTATATTTGCCTCAGTAACTTGTGTTATGGATATTGCAAGTAATCCCTCTGCTCTCGTGCCTTTGAAAACATGTTCTAGTGTCTTTGTTCCCTCATTTCTGTGTGTATATGTAGTCATATATGGAGTAAAATATCAAAAATCATCTTATATTTCTGAACGAAGGTAGTAATAAAATATTTGGTTTCTGTTTGAATTAGAACCAGGTCTGCGGTGGAGATGAAGTTCTCAAAGTCATGTCGTGTGAACTGGAAGACTTGAGGATGAGTTCTACTGCTAAACTATCCAGTTGTTGTGTCCTTGTCACCACATGTCCTAAACTAGTGTTTTCCTGTAGCATTGTTGTCAGGCGTGTTCCCGAGGCTGTACTTGACCACAATAATTTCCTGGTTGTGCCTTCGATTACGAAGGGGTGGTTCTTGTAAAGCTTCCCGACAAATCTGATGCGGACTGTCTTCATCGTCATGTTTATGAGTGGAAAGACCACTATGTTAGGTTCTCCAAGGTTGACGAGATGGTGATGGTGCAGGTAGACACCTCTCACGAAGTCCATGGCCTACTCAGCTATGCAGGGTTCACCCCGTAGGTCGGTGGCAAGAAATAGTCTGCAGAGTTTAATTAGTGCGACTTTGCTTGCCTGTAGTAAGTACTATTGTTCAGTACTTGATTTGTGTGTGTGAATGATGTATTGTTTAGTACTGCCGCTTTTGGTGTGTGGTGAGTCCTGAGAACAGTCTATGTTAATGTCTATCCACTCAGTTCAGTCTGTATATTTTTGAAGTATCCGGATCATCTTTTTTGGTGTGTGGTGAACCCTGTATTGAGGACGGTTTATCAATTATGGTTACACTCCAATATCTGTATGCATTGCAGGGTTTATCGCACCCACCAGGATTTCCAGTCCCATGGATGTTCGGTCCATACAATTTGTCACGACCTTTGGACTGTCCTGCTTGTGGGAGTAGGCGGGGGCGCAGCATGCCACGCATAGTGGGACAATCAATCTTTTGTTTAGTACTTCGACATAGTGATTTCCTGGTAAGGAATGACTCGTGTCACATCAAGTAAATCTTATTGATTTAATGTCTAAATCTTATTGATTTAATGTCATGTTTTCTTACTTTTGTTGCAATTTTATGATGCAGGTTTTGCCATGTGACATTCATCACAGAATAAACTGTCTGGTTTGCTCTACGATGGTTATTTTTGCAGGTTTCACTTCTTATGTCGTGTCAGTAACGAAGGCACTGTCCATCACTTATATTACTGGAAACAATTGGATCAGTCTGTTGTTTGAGTACAAGCTGAAGCCCTATGATGAACTGCAGTTTGGTTTAACAAACACGCCACAATTAGTCCTTCTCACATTTAAAATAAATGAAGAAAAAGACTAGATCATGGTCACGAAGCCTAGTCAAGTTAGAAAGTTGATCATAGCAGACCAGACACGATCGTTGCTATCTCACACATCGATACCACCTTCAGCAACGGATCGAGCACTAGCACCTTATCCCACGACACTTGCTCTAGCACTGACAGTGGCAGCAGCTCAGTCTGATCCACCTGAGGATTGGGCACCGACCGCGTCAGCGGATCAGGCTGATCTACCGGAGGATCGGGCATCGACACCGGCACCTGCTCTGACACCGGCACGAGCTCTACAAGGAGCACCATCTCCGGCAGTAGCAGCACTACCAGTCGCATCGGCACGGTCACCAGCAATGGCTCCGGCACCTGCACCAACATTTGCACTTGCATCTGCTCCAGCCCATGTAGCGGCAACGGAACCATCTGTTGCACCGGCAACAGACTGGGCCGTAGTTCGCACTACATATACCAAAGTCCTTACAAAAACCGACATCTCCACCTTCTTGGTAAGCATTGGCCGCCCAAATGCTTTTTTTATTTCCATGTTGTTTCACATGATTCACTGTGTTGATCTAACTGTTTATGTATGTCTTCTTGTTTGCAAACATATAATTCCTAGAGCAACGAGGGAGTCATTCAACAATCCGGGAGACCGTGGCCAAGTTTCTCTTACCATCCGCAGCCTTGGTGTGAATAAACGTACTCAATATACTGTAAGTACAAAGGATGGTCGCATGATGATTGATGCTAAAGGATGGTCAAGGTCCAAATCTAAATCATATCTTGCGGTAGGGGATGATGTCAAAATCGAACTTTCTCAGCAAGGAGAGCCGGTCCAAATCAACTTTGAAATTCTTCCATAGCAGTACGCAACTGCCGAACTGATCTATCCTCCGAGAGATTTTGATGCAATAATCTGGCATGGTGAAACAAGTGTCCTGTGTGTATAAGTAGTATGATAGTATTATTTATCACGTAGTATATCGTTGATAGAATTTCAACTCTGATTGCTGGTTAGGAACTGTCGTTCGATTTCATTCTAACATTTGGCGTGCTTTATTCAATTTTGTATATTCGCCTTGCGACAGCATCTAAAACCAGTGTCGTACTGATCTCTTGCAATATGAAAAGCATTGATGTAGAACACATGGGCCCCCAAACATACAGGCCCACCGGCCTGTGGCCCAAAGTCCAGAACCGTGAGCCTGCCAGAGTATTATATTCTCAGTTGAACCCCCATATTATGTTATACTAGCAAGATGCACGTGCGTTGCACGTAACATCAAGATGCATTTGTATGAGTAGTTTATCTTGTGAGAGAAAAGGATGAACGCGGGAAGGCCTTATTTGTAAATGTGGAGAGGTGTGTGGGTACCTTTTTGCAAAATGGCCATAGTTTCCTTCCTATCCGTCAGATATAAATCGGACGGCCTATATTGCAGGATGGCAGGCACACCATCGTCACCAACTCTGTATTTTATAATTATGTTATATATATGTTATATATATTCCCCTTGATTTTTCTTATGTATGAAGTTGTGATGTAAAAGATTTTTATATTTCTTTACAGAGGGAGTATCTCTCTGTCAAAAATATATTTATGTGTAACTAGTTACTCCTGCCTTTCTACTTCCTTTCGCTGATATGTGGGCATCCGGCAACGGGGTCCATGTGCCATGCACCAAATTAGAGTGCACAACTGCACAGACTCACCCCGGTCATAGCGCCGCAGTAATGCCCAATGAGCCGCCAAATCACAAAAAAGCCCCACCTTTCCAGCTTTAGCAGTAAGCTGGACGGACGAAGCAGCAATATTTCACTGGCCTGAATCCCCTTCTCCCTCGTCTGCTTGTTCGGAGAAAACCACCTCTCGGCGACTGGATAGGGTTTTCTCATGGAGAACCATGTACGAATTCTTCATCCATCCCCGATAAATCCAAGTCCCTTGGTCGGGTAATCCTAGGATGGTAGTCGCCGCTGTTGATGCATTTTTCTTCCTACTGAATCTAGTGTTTTTCATTTGAAGTGCCCAAAGTGCGATGAGCCTACAGGTTTCTGTGCCCTCGGCGAGATGCCACACTTGTTCCTTCTCATCCTAACACAGGATCTTAAAACGCGCAAAATATGTTCCTAGAATCCTCTTTTCCATCCGGGAGGGTGGGGTTTTTTGAACATGTTGTCAACTAATTTGGAAATTTGCTATATTTGGATAAAAGGTACTAGTACCATGGTCAACACTAACGTGAAGGAGGAAATTATTTCTAGATTTGGATAGGGAATACATTGTGTTCTCATATTATTTTTCCTGCAGTGCATTCCTTGCTCTGCCAGAACACATGTACTCAAGATGCTCGGCCTTGCCATAACTGAATACACCAGTTTAATGGTCACATTGAAGACAAGCCATGGATATAAGTTCCGAGTTGGGTTCATGAACCAAGAATATCACCACTTTTTTATGGCCGAACTTGGATAAACTTTCTCAAGTGTTATAGACTAAAAGTTGGCGCACGAATGTTGATGGAAATAGCATAATCTGGTCTCATCTTCATTGTGATCTTCCACCCCGATGTCATTCCAATTGTTCATCCATGTTAGTTTTGTATCTGGTTCTTGCTTGTTGCCTCGATTACTTCTTAATCCACCTATTCTGTCTAAGTAGTCACAATTTAACTTTAGAAGTAGCAATGAATCTCTCACGAAGATGCTACTTCTAACTAAGATTTATAATTGGTGGCACATGTAGGTTTTTTCAAAGTTAAGCAGGCTACTTGTTTGTTATTCTATAAGAACTCGACTGTTACTGATGGCACTGAAGTTGACTGGGACAACATCCACAAGTTCCTACACTTTATTGATCATCTTGAGGTCCTTGTGGGGCGTTTCAATGGTGGAAGGCCACGTGGGATATGTGTGCCACTGCTGTAGTCGTTGAACAGGTCCAACTGTGTCGAGAAACTTATGGTACGAGCTATTTTCTGTTATATATGTTACTCATAAACTCTTGCTTATACACAGTTTTACAGTTGTGATCTTCTTGAAACAGAAACTGCCCAGTTCTATTGTTCCTATACATATGCCTGACCATGGTCGGGTCAGACTTGCGCTTGGTCACAACATGATGTTTATGTCGACCTACTCCATTCCCCTTGGAGGTGAAAAGATACTTATTCATGGGTGGTCTCAAATAATGAAGGCACGTCCATCTTGGAGAATAGGACAGAAGGTTATGTTCCTACTTTTCCATGGCTCTAAAACGAATATCCTGTTTATTGACCACATTGCGAGATGAAGCTGCTTTTAGAAGGTTGTGGATGAATGGGGTGGCGCCTGGGCCTTGTCCTACGGCTTGGCGGCCTCACCCTTGGTTAATTGTAGGCAAAGTAGCACTGTTCGAGGCGTTATTTGTACGGCTGAACCTGTATAAGCTTTTCGCTATGTTTGTTAAGTGCCCCTGCTAGTTTCAGTTAAGGTTGTTAAGTACTCCTGCTGCTTTTACAGTCTGTCGTGTTTCTTCAGCCCTGTCTTCCTCCAGCCGCCAAAACCAAACCAGCATCGGCTTGGCGTCCTGCTTCCGCCTCCCATGGCTGGCTGTGCCTCAGTGCATGCATCGCCGCCCCACCGTCTCCTAAATCGTTAACGCTGACGTCCGAGGCATCGTTGTCGTTCTCTGCGCGCTTTGGTGCGCTTGCCGTGCCGCCGCCCTCTCACATTGTCAACATGGTCAACAAATAAGAGGAATCGAGCGAGGACTGTACGTGGAGAGGATGACAGTAGGGGCCCACCATGTCCATGGCCGTACGCAAGGAAGTTCCTCATTTTTTGTTATATATACTCCATTGTCAGCGTATGGAAAAAGAAAATGCTTACTCCTAGTGGTTTCCTGACATCTGGGACGCACGACATTGTCAGCGTATATAGTCAATAGACAAGAGAACAACACAAGATCGGCTGACACCTGGGACGTAGCTGCTCGAGCAGTATTTTTTTGTTATTGTTGAGACGGAGCAGGGTTTCAACTGGGTTGTGGCCCATCTAGCCCAGGCTTATATTTTATGTTCACCACATGACTAGCCCAACTATTTTTTCTTTGTGAAAGTGAGCCCAGTTTATTTTTTCTGAAGAATACCCAATCTAGGCCTACTTATTTTTCTACGCCCTGATGGGTTGCAACTCTTTCAAGACTCCTGCAAATCTTGAAAGTAATATGAAATGGGCTGTAAATATAAAAAACAGATGACAAATTGGCAATTACTTTATAATTTTTGAATTTTTTCACATTTTCAGATTCCAATTTCACGGGGCTTTAACCTAATTTAAATATATCTTCAAAGTACTTTAAATCTAGCTCGACATTTCAGTATTAAAAATGTCTGGAACCCACAGAAATATGTGAAATTTCGTTTAAATTTTTAACCCTTGCCCTGGCCAACAAAAACGGACTGCAATAAATTGCATAAGAAGTTGCAATGAGCTATAAATTGTTAAAAAATAGGGAATGGTCTGACTTGTGGGCCTATTAAGTTAACGCGTATGCAATTTTTTTTACTTATTATATACGTCAACAAATGATTCTAGCAGACGTAACCGTTTGGATGTCAATCCAACGGTCGTCGTGTTTCTTCAATCTCTCATCTTCTTGCTCGAGCCGCCAAATCCAGCGTCGGCGGGACCGCCTGCTCCCGCCTCCCGTGGCCGGCTGTGGTGCCGCGTAGGCCTCACTGCCCCCTACTACTCCCATCGATGGCCAGGCCATCCCTCTACTCACCCACATCCCTCCACTGTTGTGGCTTCGCCACCTCCGGGTCATTCCCTTCTTGGGTCTCGCCGCCGTCCATCGCGCTGGTGTTCCCGGCACGGCGTCGTCAATGTTGTCAACAAACGACAACATCGGAAGAGGGATGTACATGGAGAGGCTGACAGTTGGGAACCACATGGTCCATGGCCGCACGCAAGCAAGTACCTCCTTATTATGCCAAAAAGAATGAATACTCCCAATGACAGCTCGGACCCACCAGCTATATCTTCGCATGCAAGGAATTATTACGCACAAAAAAAAGAATACTCCCCCTGCTAGCTGGGACCCACCATAGTGGGAGGCTGACTTGTGGGCCTACTAAGTTGAGGCGGACAGAGGGCTTTCTCAACTTAGTCAACAAATGATTCTATCACTAGTGACCGTTGGATTGTTAACATCCAACGGTCGTCCTGCTTCTTCAACCTCTGATTTTCTTGCTCCAACCGTCCAAACCACCGCGTGCTCTTGCCTACCGTGGCCGGTTGTGCTGCCGCGGAGGCCACACCGCCCCCTACTACTCCCACCACTGGCTAGACCATCCCTCTACTCACCCACACCCCCTGTTATTCTGCGGCGATGGCAGCCTCACACCACAGCCGAACTAGTGAACCCTCGTACTCCTTTCCGCGTGGGCATCCAGTGCCGCGTCTTCCCCGGCTCCACTTCGTACCCTTCCTAGGCCTCGCCGTCGTCCATCGCCTTGGTGCTCACGGCGCGGCGTGGTCAATGTGGTCAAGGAACGACTTCCATCAGAAGAGTACTGTACGTGGAGAGGCTGACAGCTGGGTCCATGACCGCAGCAAGGAAATGCTCCTTATTACGTGGAAAATAATGATTCCTCCACCTGACAACAGGGACCCACTAGACGGGCCACCGTATTTCATGAAAAAAAATGTTTCCCTCTGACTGCTGGGACCCACCAGCTACACCTTCGCACGCAAGGAAGTGCCTCCTTATCCTCCCTGACAGTCGGGACCCACCTAGTCAAAGTGTACCTAGCGTTGTCATTCTGGTCGCGAACGTGTACGTACATACTGGTCGATTGGTCTGTCTGCAAACTGCAGCGATGAACTGTGGCCGAGTAAGGAAGGGCACGTGTCGTAGTAGAGGCGCACATGTAGCATGTACACGTACGTACAACCAGGGTGCAAGAAAAGTAAATACGGCCATGTACATACATACGGGCGGGGTCTCGAATGCCTACTCGCGCATACGTATGGCCCAGGCTCGTGTACATGGAGAGTCAACGACGGCGTCCTGTTCATCGGTAGCCAACCGACTGGGTCGGAACGGAGAAACTGCGTCGTGTTCATCGGGAGCCAACGGATACGTCTCCAACGTATCTACTTTTCCTAATGCTTTTCCTCGTGGTTTGGACTCTAATTTGCATGATTTGAATGAAACTAACCCCGGACTAACGTTGTTTTCAGCAGAATTACCATGATGTTGTTTTTGTGCAGAAATAAAAGTTCTCGCAATGGAACGAAACTTTGCGAGGAATTTTTATACAATAAACAAGAATTTCTGGAGTCAAGACCTACCGGAGAAGGGGCACCTGGGTGGGCACAACCCACCAGGGCGCAGCCCCCTCTCCTGGCATGCCCAGGTAGGTTGTCCCCACCTGGTGGCCCCGCAGACCCTGAAACCGATGCTATAAAATCCTATTTTTCCAGAAAAAAATTGAGGAGGAAGAATTATCATGATCCATGAGACGGAGCCGCCGTCACCTCCCGTTCTTCATCGGGATGCCAGATCTGGAGTCCGTTTGGGGCTCCGGATAGGGGGATCTTCGTTCTTTGTCATCACCAACATTTCTCCATCGCCAATTCCATGATGCTCCCCACCGGGAGTGAGTGATTCCTTCGTAGGCTTCCTGGTCGGTGAGGAGTTGGATGAGATTCATCATGTAATCGAGTTAGTTTTGTTAGGGCTTGATCCCTAGTATCCATTATGTTCTAAGATTGATGTTGTTATGACTTTGCCATGCTTAATGTTTGTCACTTTGGGCCCGGGTGCCATGATTTCAGATCTGAACCGTTTATGTTATCACCATTATATCCATGTTCTAGATCCGATCTTGCAAGTTATAGTCACCTACTACGTGTTATGATCCGGAAACCCCGGAGTGACAATAGTCGGGACCACTCCCGGTGATGACCGTAGTTTGAGGAGTTCATGTATTCACCGTGTGTTAATGCTTTGTTCCGGTTCTCTATTAAAAGGTGGCCTTAATATCCCTTAGTTTCCAATAGGACCCCACTACCACGGGAGGGTAGGACAAAAGATGTCATGCAAGTTCTTTCCATAAGCATGTATGACTATTTACGGAATACATGCCTACATTATATTGATGAACTGGAGCTAGTGCCGTATCTCCCTAGGTTATAACTGTCTCATGATGAATATCATCCAACAAGTCATCGATCCAATGCCTATGAATTTATCCTATATTGTTCTTGCTAAGTTACTACTGTTATCTTTACAGTTGCACTTGTTACAAAATTACTGCTATCACTGTTACTGTTATTGTTGTTGCTGCTACTATTATAAAAACTATCATACTACTTTGCTACTGATCACTTTGCTGCAGATAATTAATCTTCAGGTGTGGTTGAATTGACAACTCAGCTGCTAATACCTTCAATATATTCTTTGGCTCCCCTTGTGTCGAATCTATAAATTTGGGTTAAATCCTCTACCCTTGAAAACTGTTGTGATCCCCTATACTTGTGGGTTATCACCAACCGGCTTGGATGGAAAAACCGATCGAAACGAGGCCTGGCGTACCGCAGAACGGAGGAAACAACCTTCTGTTCGACCGGCCACGGTCAAAACAGGATCTTGTTCATCGGGAGGGGTTTGGAGTACCACAAAATGGAGGAAACAGACTTGTGTTCGAGTGCCTACGATCAAAATGGGGTCCTGTTGATTGGGAGGGGTGTGGCGTACCGCAAAACAGAGGAAACAGACTTGTGTTGGAGCGCTATGGTCGAAACGGGGGTCCCGTTCATCGGGAGGGGTGTGGTGTACCGCAAAACGGGACTCCACGGGCTACTGTTCATCTCCTCCGTCGACCTCCTCCAGCCTCCACGGGCTACTGTTCATCCACCGTCGACCTCCTCCAGCCTCCACCCGCGATTGTTCATCCACGGGCTCCTGTTCATCAAGCCTCCACCACTCCTCCACCGGCTACTGTTCAACCAGACCTCTCCACGGGGTTCTGTTCAACCACCCCTCCACGGGCTATTGTTCACCCAGCCCTCCACCGGCTACTGTTCAACCACCCCTCCACGGGGCCGTCCTGTTCATCCAGCCCTCCACGGGGTCCTGTTCATCCACCCCCAATCGGCTCGATCGGGGTCATGTTCATCCAGCGGCAATGGCCTCTACTACCACGGGGTCCTGTTCGATCGGTTTCAGTTAGCAGCAGTAGCGAAGGAATAGCTCGATCGGGTTCAGTTAACAGCCAGGGATCGATCGCTCGGGTTCAGTAACGCGTAGCCTGCAGTGCAATCGCTCGGGTTTAGTAGGCGGACGCCTTGCTCGGGTTCAATTAGAGTGCAACGCCTCACACACGCGCGCATACGTGTACGAGAGAAATGCGCAAACCTTCGTCCATCGCTCGGCCCCGACCACCCACCGTAACCGGGAACTCCTCGATATTTTCCTCGCCCTCGCTTCTACCATGGTTTTTTCCGTCATGGACGGCCCAAAGAATGTAATGCAACTGCATCTCCAGCCCGCCCAGGACGAAAAGCCCATTTTCTATCATAATTTTTTGTCATAGAAGTAGGAGCCCACCACATATATGATGATACCGGGTTTTGTCACAATTATCATCATAGAAGTGTCATAAGCATGACAAAAAAATTCGTTCGGCCCAAAATGTCACGGATGTGTCTTTTTTTTGTAGTGGGATGACTAAAACTCCGTTCTCCGGAACAATGGAGCGAGCCAATGACTTATTGGAAATAATACATACCGATGTATGCGATCCGATGAGTGTTGAGGCACGCGGCGAGTATCATTATTTTCTGACCTTCACAGATGATTTGAGAAGATATGGGTATATCTACTTAATGAAACACAAGTCTTAAACATCTGAAAAGTTCAAAGAATTTCAGAGAGAAGTGGAGAATCATCGTAACAAGAAAATAAGGTTTCTACGATCTGATCGCGGAGGCGAATATTCGAGTAACGAGTTTGGCCTTCATTTAAAAACAATGTGGAATAGTTTCACAACTCACGCCACATGGAACACTACAGCGTAATGGTGTGTTCGAACATTGTAACCGTACTTTATTAGATATATGGTGTGATCTATGATGTCTCCTACCGATTTACCACTATCGTTTTGGGGTTATGCATTAGAGACAGCTACATTCACATTAAATATGGCACCGTCTAAATCCGTTGAGACGACACCGTATGAACTGTGGTTTGGCAAGAAACCTAAACTGTCGTTTCTTAAAATTTGGGGTTGAGACACTTATGTCAAAAGGCTTCAGTCTGATAAGCTTGAACCCAAATCAGAGAAGTGCGTCTTCATAGGATACCCTAAGGAAACAATTGGGTACACCTTCTATCACACATCCGAAAGCAAGATCTTTGTTGCCAAGAATGGAAACTTTCTAGAGAAGGAGTTTCTCTCGAAAGAAGTGAGTGAGAGGAAAGTAGAACTTGATGTGGTAATTGTACCTTCTCTCGGATTGGAAAGTTGCTCATTAGAGAAATTCGTTCCCGTGATGCCTACACCAACTAGAGAGGAAGCTAATGATGATGATCATGAAACTTCAAATCAAGTTACTACAGGACCTCATAGGTCAACCAGAGCACGTTCCGCACCAGAGTGGTACGGTAATCCTGTTCTGGAAGTCATGTTACTAGACCATGATGAACCTATGAACTATGAAGAACCGATGATGAGCCCAGATTCTGATAAATGGCTTGAGGCCATGAAATCTGAGATAGGATCCATGTATGAGAACAAAGTGTGGACTTTGGTTGACTTGCCCGATGATCGGCGAGCCATAGAGAATAAATGGATCTTCAAGAAGAAAATTGACACTGATGGTAATGTAACAGTCTACAAAGCTCGACTTGTTGCAAATGGTTTTTGACAAGTTCAAGGAATTGACTACGATGAGACTTTCTCACCTATAGCAATGCTTAAGTCTCTCCGAATCATGTTAGCAATTGCCGCATTTTATGATTATAAAATTTGGCAAATGGATGTCAAAACTGCATTCCTTAATTGATTTCTTAAACAAGAGTTGTATATGATGCAACCAAAAGGTTTTGTCGATCCTAAAAGTGCTAACAAAGTGTGCAAGCTCCAGCGATCCATCTATGGACTGGTGCAAGCATCTCGGAGCTGGAACATATGCTTTGATGAGGTGATCAAAGCATATGGTTTTATACAGACTTTCGGAGAAGCCTATATTTACAAGAAAGTGAGTGGGAGCTCTGTAGAATTTCTGATAGTATATGTGGATGACATATTATTGATTGGAAATGATATAGAAATTCTAGATAGCATAAAAGGATACATGAATAAGATTTTTTCAAAGAAAGACCTCAGTGAAGCTACTTACATATTGGGCATCAAGATCTATAGGGACAGATCGAGATGTTTAATAGGACTTTCACAAAGTATATACCTTGGCAAAATTTTGAAGAAGTTCAAAATAAATCAGACAAAGAAAGGGTTCTTATCTGTGTTGCAAGGTGCGAAGTTGAGTAAGACTCAAAACCCGACCACGACAGAAAATAAAGAGAGAATGAAAGTCATTCCACATGCCCCAGCCATGGGTTCTATAAAGTGTTGGGGAACGTAGTAATTTCAAAATTTTCCTACGCACACGCAAGATCATGGTGAGGCATAGCAACGAGAGGGGAGAGTGTCGTCCATGTACCCTCGTAGACTGTTAAGCGGAAGCGTTATAACAACACGGTTGATGTAGTCGTATGTCTTCACGATCGACCGATCCTCAGCACCGAACGTACGGCACCTCCGCGTTCAGCACACGTTCAGCTCGGTGACGTCTCGCGAACTCACGATCCAGTAGAGCTCGGGGAAGAGTTTCGTCAGCACGACGGCGTGATGACGATGTTGATGAAGCTACCATCGCAGGGCTTTACCTAAGCACCGCTACAATATAACCGAGGTGGAATATGGTGGAGGGGGGCACCGCACACGGCTAAGAGATCAACAAATCAATTGTTGTGTCTTTGGGGTGCCCCCTACCCCCGTATATAAAGGGGGGAGGAGGAGAGGGTCGGCCAAGGGAGAGGCGCGCCCAATGCGGGGCAATCCTACTCCAATTTGGATAGGGGCAAGGGGGCCACGCGCCACCTCTTGGTTGCTCTCTCTCTCTTCTCCACTAAGGCCCATAAGGCCCAATAGCTTCCCGGGGGGTTTCGATAACCCCCGGTACTCCGGTATATGTCCGAAACCTCCCAGAACCCTTCCGGTGTCCGAACATAGTCATCCAATATATAGATATTTATGTCTTGGCCATTTCGAGACTCCTCGTCATGTCCGTTCTCATATCCAGGACTCCGAACTACCTTCGGTACATCAAAACATAAAAACTCATAATACCGATCATCACAGAACTTTAAGCGTGCGGACCCTACGGGTTCGAGAACTATGTAGACATGACCGAGACATGTCTCCGGTCAATAACCAATAGCGGAACCTGGATGCTCATATTGGTTCCTACATATTCTATGAAGATCTTTATCGGTCAAACCGCATAACAACATACGTTGTTCCCTTTGTCATCGGTATGTTACTTGCCCGAGATTCGATCGTCGGCATCTCAATACCTAGTTCAATCTCGTTACCGGCAAGTCTATTTACTCGCTCTGTAATGCATCATCCCGCAACTAACTCATTAGTCACATTGCTTGCAAGGCTTATAGTGATGTGCATTACTGAGAGGGCCCAGAGATACCTCTCCGCAATCGGAGTGACAAATCCTATTCTTGATCTATGCCAACTCCACGAACACCATCGGAGACACCTGTAGAGCACCTTTATACTCACCAAGTTACGTTGTGATGTTTGGTAGCACAAAAAGTGTTCCTCCGGTATTCGGGAGTTGCACAATCTCATAGTCATAGGAACATGTATAAGTCATGAAGAAAGCAATAGCAGTAAACTTAAACTATCAAGTGCTATGCTAACGAAATGGGTCAAGTCAATCACATCATTCTCCTAATGATGTGATCCCGTTGATCAAATAACAACTCATGTGTATGGGTAGGAAACTCAACCATCTTTGATCAATGAGCTAGTCAAGTAGAGGCATACTACTGACACTATGTTTGTCTATGTATTCACACATGTATTATGTTTCCGGTTAATACAATTCTAGCATGAATAATAAACATTTATCATGATATGAGGAAATAAATAATACCTTTATTATTGCCTCTAGGGCATATTTCCTTCAGTCTCCCACTTGCACTAGAGTCAATAATCTAGATTACACAGTAATGATTCTAACACCCATGGTGTCTTGGTGCTGATCATGTTTTTCTCGTGGAAGAGGCTTAGTCAACGGGTCTGCAACATTCAGATCCATATGTATCTTGCAAATCTCTATGTCTCCCACCTGGACATGGTCCCGGATGGAATTGAAGCGTCTCTTGATGTGCTTGGTTCTCTTGTGAAATCTGGATTCCTTTGCCAAGGCAATAGCACCAGTATTGTCACAAAAGATTTTCATTGGACCCGATGCACTAGGTATAACACCTAGATCGGATATGAACTCCTTCATCCAGACTCCTTCATTTGCTGCTTGCAAAGCAGCTATGTACTCCGCTTCACACGTAGATCCCACCACGACGCTTTGTTTAGAACTGCTCCAACTGACAGCTCCACCGTTCAATATAAACATGTATCCGGTTTGCGATTTAGAATCGTCCGGATCAGTGTCAAAGCTTGCATCGACGTAACCATTTGTGACAAGCTCTTTGTCACCTCCATAAACGAGAAACATATCCTTAGTCATTTTCAGGTATTTCAGGATGTTCTTGACTGCTGTCCAGTGATCCACTCCTGGATTACTTTGGTACCTCCCTGCTAAACTAATAGCAAGGCACACATCAGGTCTGGTACACAACATTGCATACATGATAGAGCCTATGGCTGAAGCACAGGGAATACTTTTCATTTTCTCTCTATATTTTGCAGTGGTCGGGCATTGACTCTTACTCAACTTCACACCTTGTAACACAGGCAAGAAGGCTTTCTTAGCTTGATCCATTTTGAACTTCTTCAAAACTTTATCAAGGTATGTGCTTTGTGAAAGTCCAATTAAGCGTCTTGATCCATCTCTATAAATCTTGATGCCCAATATATAAGCAGCTTCACCGAGGTCTTTCATTGAGAAACTCTTATTCAAGTATCCTTTTATGCTATCCAGAAATTCTATATCATTTCCAATCAACAATATGTCATCCACATATAATATTAGAAATGCTACAGAGCTCCCACTCACTTTCTTGTAAATACGGGCTTCTCCAAAAGTCTGTATAAAACCATATGCTTTGATCACACTATCAAAACGTTTATTCCAACTGCGAGAGGCTTGCACCAGTCCGTAAATGGATCACTGGAGCTTGCACACTTTGTTAGAACCCTTTGGATCGATAAAACCTTCAGGTTGCATCATATACAACTCTTCTTCCAGAAATCTATTCAGGAATGCAGTCTTTACATCCATTTGCCAAATTTCATAATCATAAAATGCGGCAATTGCTAACATGATTTGGACGGACTTAAGCATCGCTACGGGTGAGAAGGTCTTATCGTAGGCAACTCCTTGACCTTGTCGAAAACCTTTTGCAACAAGTCGAGCTTTGTAGGCAGTAACATTACCGTCACTGTCAATCTTCTTCTTGAAGATCCATTTATTCTCGATGGCTTGCCAATCATCGGGAAAGTCAACCAAAGTCCACACTTTGTTCTCATACATGGATCCCATCTCAGATTTCATGGCTTCAAGCCATTTTACGGTATCTGCGCTCATCATCGCTTCCTCATAGTTCGTAGGCTCATCATGCTTAAGTAACATGACCTCCAAAATAGGATTACCGTTCCACTCTGGTGCGGATATTACTCTGGTTGACCTACGAGGTTCAGTAGTAACTTGATCTCAAGTTTCATGTTCATCATCATTAGCTTCCTGACTAATTGGTGTAGGTGTCACAGGAACCGGTTTCTGTGATGAACTACTCTCCAATAAGGGAGGAGGTACAGTTACCTCATCAAGTTCTACTTTCCTCCCACTCACTTCTTTCGAGAGAAACTCCTTCTCTAGAAAGGATCCATTCTTAGCAACAAATGTCTTGCCTTCGGATCTGTGATAGAAGGTGTACCCAACCGTCTCATTTGGGTATCCTATGAAGACATATTTCTCCAATTTGGGTTCGAGCTTATCAAGTTGAAGCTTTTTCACATAAGCATCAGCCCCAAACTTTAAGAAACGACAACTTTGGTTTCTTGCCAAACCATAGTTCATAAGGTGTCGTATCAACGGATTTCGATGGTGCCCTATTTAACGTGAATGCTATCGTCTCTAAAGCATAACCCCAAAACGATAGCGGTAAATCAGTAAGAGACATCATAGATCGCACCATATCTAGTAAAGTACAATTACGACGTTCGGACACACCATTTTGCTGTGGTGTTCCGGGTGGCGTGAGTTGTGAAACTATTCCACATTGTTTGAAATGTAGACCAAACTCGTAACTCAAATATTCTCCTCCACGATCAGATCGTAGAAACTTTATTTTCTTATTACGATGATTTTCCACTTCACTCTGAAATTCTTTCTACTTTTCAAATGTTTCAGACTTATGTTTCATTAAGTAGATATACCCATATCTGCTCAAATCATTTGTGAAGGTGAGAAAATAACGATACCCGCCGCGAGCCTCAATATTCATCGGACCACATACATCAGTATGTATGATTTCCAACAAGTCTGTTTCTCGCTCCATTGTTCCGGAGAACGGCTTTTTAGTCATCTTGCCCATGAGGCATGGTTCGCAAGTACCAAGTGATTCATAATCAAGTGATTCCAGAAGTCCATCAGTATGGAGTTTCTTCATGCGCTTTACACCAATATGACCCAAACGGCAGTGCCACAAATAAGTTGCACTATTATTATTATCAACTCTGCATCTTTTGGCTTCAACATTATGAATATGTGTATCACAACTATCGCGATTCAACACAAATAGACCACTCTTTAAAGGTGCATGACCATAAAAGATATTACTCATATAAATAGAACAACCATTATTCTCAGATTTAAATGAATAACCGTCTCGCATCAAACAAGATCCAGATATAATGTTCATGCTTAATGCTAGCACCAAATAACAATTATTCAGGTCTAAAACTAATCCCGAAGGTAGATGTAGAGGTAGCGTGCCGACGGCAATCACATCGACTTTGGAACCATTTCCCACGCGCATCGTCACCTCATCCTTAGCCAGTCTTCGCTTAATTCGTAGTCCCTGTTTCGAGTTGCAAATATTAGCAACAGAACAAGTATCAAATACCCAGGTGCTACTGCGAGCTCTAGTAAGGTACACATCAATAACATGTATATCACATATACCTTTGTTCATCTTGCCATCCTTCTTATCCGCCAAATACTTGGGGCAGTTCCGCTTCGAGTGACCAGTCCCTTTGCAGTAGAAGCACTCATGTTGGGGAACATAGTAATTTCAAAAAAAATCCTACGCACACGCAAGATCATGGTGATGCATAGTAACGAGAGGGGAGAGTGTGTCCACGTACCCTCGTAGACCGGAAGAGGAAGCGTTAGCACAACGTGGTTGATGTAGTCGTACGTCTTCACGATTCGACCGATCAAGTACCGAACGCACGTCACCTCTGAGTTCTGCACACGTTCAACTCTATGACGTCCCTCGAACTCCGATCCAGCCGAGTGTTGAGGGAGAGTTTTGTCAGCACGACGGCATGGTGACGATGATGATGTTCTACCGACGCAGGGCTTCTCCTAAGCACCGCTACGATATGATCGAGGTGGATTATTGTGGAGGGGGGCACCGCACACGGCTAAGAGATCAACAGATCAATTGTTGTGTATATGGGGTGCCCCCCTCCTCCGTATATAAAGGGGGGAGGGAGGAGAGGGCCGACCAAGGGGGTGGCGCACCCTAGGAGGGGGAAACCTACTCCAAGTAGGTTTGCCCCTCCCTTTCCTAGTCCAAGAAGGAGGGGAAGGAAGGAGTGGGAGAGGGGAAAGGCAAGGGGGCCCCCCTTTCCTTGTCCTATTCGGACTCAAGGGGAGGGGCATGCCTCTTGCCCTGGCCGGCCCCTCTCTCTCTCCACTAAGGCCCAACAAGGCCCATTAGTTCCCGGGGGGGTTCCGGTAACCCCCGGTACTCCGATAAATGTCCGAAACCTTCTAGAATCTTTCCGGTGTCCAAACATAGTCGTCTAATATATCGATCTTTACATATCGACCATTTCGAGACTCCTTGTCATGTCCGTGATCACATCCGGGACTCCGAACTACCTTCGGTACATCAAAACATATAAATTCATAATATAACCGTCATCTAACTTTAAGCGTGCGGACCCTACGAGTTCGAGAACTATGTAGACATGACCGAGACACGTCTCCGGTCAATAACCAATAGCGGAACCTGGATGTTCATATTGGCTCCTACATATTCTATGAAGATCTTTATCGGTCAAACCACATAACAACATACGTTGTTCCCTTTGTCATCGGTATGTTACTTGCTCGAGATTCGATCGTCGGTATCTCAATACCTAGTTCAATATCGTTACCGGCAAGTCTATTTACTCGTTCTGTAATACATCATCCCGCAACTAAATCATTAGTTGCATTGCTTGCAAGGCTTATAGTGATGTGCATTACCGAGTGGGCCAAGAGATACCTCTCCGACAATCGGAGTGACAGATCCTAATCCCGAAATACGCCGACTCAACAAGTACCTTTGGAGACACCTATAGAGCACCTTTATAATCACCTAGTTACGTTGTGACGTTTGGTAGCACACAAAGTGTTCCTACGGTAAACGGGAGTTGCCTAAACTCATAGTCATAGGAACATGTATAAGTCATGAAGAAAGCAATAACAACAAACTAAACGATCAAGTGCTAAGCTAACAGAATGGGTCGAGTCAATCACATAATTCTCCTAATGATGTGATCCCGTTAATCAAATGACAACTCTTTGTCTATGGCTAGGAAACATAACCATCTTTGATTAACGAGCTAGTCAAGTAGAGGCATACTAGTGACACTCTGTTTGTTTATGTATTCACACATGTATCATGTTTCCAGTTAATAAAATTTTAGCATGAATAATAAACATTTATCATGATATAAGGAAATAAATAATAACTTTATTATTGCCTCTAGGGCATATTTCCTTCAGTCTCCCACTTGCACTAGAGTCAATAATCTAGATTACACAATAATGATTCTAACACCCATGGAGCCATGGTGCTGATCATGTTTTGCTCGTGGAAGAGGCTTAGTCAACGGGTCTGCAACATTCAGATCCATATGTATCTTGCAAATATCTATGTCTCCCACCTGGACTTGATCCCGGATGGAGTTGAAGCGTCTCTTGATGTGCTTGGTTCTCTTGTGAAATCTGGATTCCTTTGCCAAAGCAATTGCACCAGTATTGTCACAAAAGATTTTCATTGGTCCTGATGTAGTAGGTATGACACCTAGATCGGATATGAACTTCTTCATCCAGACTCCTTCATTTGCTGCTTCTGAAGCAGCTATGTACTCTGCTTCACATGTAGACCTGCTATGACGCTTTGTTTAGAACTGCACCAACTGACAGCCCCACCGTTTAATAGAAACACGTATCCGGTTTGTGATTTAGAATCGTCTGGATCAGTGTCAAAGCTTGCATCGATGTAACCATTTACGACGAGTTCTTTGTCACCTCCATAAATGAGAAACATATCCTTCGTCCTTTTCAGGTATTTCAGGATGTTCTTGACCGCTGTCCAGTGATCCACTCATGGATTACTTTGGTACTTCCCTGCTAAACTAACAGCAAGGCACACATCAGGACTGGTACACAACATTGCATACATGATAGAGCCTATGGCTGAAGCATAGGGAACATCTTTCATTTTCTCTCTATCTTTTGCAGTGGTTGGGCATTGAGTCTTACTCAACTTCACACCTTGTAACACAGGCAAGAATCCTTTCTTTGCTTGATCCATTTTGAACTTCTTCAAAACTTTGTCAAGGTATGTGCTCTATGGAAGTCCAATTAAGCGTCTTGATCTATCTCTATAGATCTTGATGCCCAATATATAAGCAGCTTCTCCGAGATCTTTCATTGAAAAACTCTTATCTAAATATCCTTTTATGCTATCCAGAAATTCTATATCATTTCGAATCAACAATATGTCATCCACATATAATATAAGAAATGCTACAGAGCTCCCACTCACTTTCTTGTAAATACAGGCTTCTCCAAAAGTCCGTATAAAACCATAAGCTTTGATCACACTATCAAAACGTTTATTCCAACTCCAAGAGACTTGCACCAGTCCATAAATGGATCGCTGGAGCTTGCACACTTTGTTAGCTCCCTTTCGATCGACAAAACCTTCTGGTTGCATCATATACAACTCTTCTTCTAGAAATCCATTCAGGAATGCAGTTTTGACATCCATTTGCCAAATTTCATAATCATAAAATGTGGCAATCGCTAACATGATTCGGACAGACTTAAGCATCGCTACGGGTGAGAAAGTCTCATCATAGTCAATCCCTTGAACTTGTCGAAAACCTTTTGCAACAAGTCGAGCATTATAGACAGTAACATTATCGTCTGCGTCAGTCTTCTTCTTGAAGATCCATTTATTTTCAATGGCTTGTCGATCAACGGGCAAGTCAACCAAAGTCCACACTTTGTTCTCATACATGGATCCCATCTCAGATTTCATGGCCTCAAGCCATTTTGCGGAATCTGGGCTCACCATCGCTTCTTCATAGCTCGTAGGTTCATCATGGTCTAGTAACATAACCTCTAGAATAGGGTTACCATACCACTCTGGTGCGGATCTTACTCTGGTTGACCTACGAGGTTCAGTAACAACTTGATCTGAAGTTTCATGATCATCATCATTTAACTTCCTCACTAATTGGTGTAGGTGTCACAGGAACCCGTTTATGTGATGAACTACTTTCCAATAAGGGAGCAGGTACAGTTACCTCATCAAGTTCTACTTTCCTCCCACTCAATTCTTTCGAGAGAAACTCCTTCTCTAGAAAGATTCCAAATTTAGCAACAAAAGTCTTGCCTTCGGATTTGTGATAGAAGGTGTACCCAATAGTCTCTTTTGGGTATCCTATGAAGACACACTTCTCCGATTTGGGTTCGAGCTTATCAGGTTGAAGCTTTTTCACATAAGCATCATAGCCCCAAACTTTAAGAAACGACAACTTTGGTTTCTTGCCAAACCATAGTTCATAAGGTGTCGTCACGGATTTAGATGGTGCCCTATTTAACGTGAATGCAACTGTCTCTAGAGCATAACCCCAAAACGATAACGATAAATCAGTAAGAGACATCATAGATCGTACCATATCCAGTAAAGTACGATTACGACGTTCAGGCACACCATTACGCTGTGGTGTTCCGGGTGGTGTGAGTTGCGAAACTATTCTGGATTGTTTCAAATGAAGACCAAACTCGTAACTCAAATATTCTCCTCCACGATCAGATCGTAGAAACTTTATTTTCTTGTTACGATGATTTTCAACTTCACTCTGAAATTCTTTGAACTTTTCAAATATTTCAGACTTATGTTTCATTAAGTAGATATACCCATATCTGCTTAAATCATCTGTGAAGGTGAGAAAATAATAATACCCGCCGCGAGCCTCAATATTCATCGGACCACACACATCTGTATGTATGATTTCCAACAAATCTGTTGCTCGCTCCATAGTTCCGGAGAACGGCGTTTTAGTCATCTTGCCCATGAGGCACGGTTCGCAAGTTACAAGTGATTCATAATCAAGTGGTTCCAAAAGTCCATCAGAATGGAGTTTCTTCATGCGCTTTACACCGATATGACCTAAACGGCAGTGCCACAAATAAGTTGCACTATCATTATCAACTCTGCATATTTTGGCCTCAATATTATGAATATGTGTATCACTACTATCGAGATTTATCAAAAATAGACCATTCTTCAAGGGTGCATGACCATAAAAGATATTACTCATATAAATAGAACAACCATTATTCTGTGATTTAAACGAATAACCGTCTCGTATCAAACAAGATCCAGATATAATGTTCATGCTCAACGCTGGCACCAAATAACAATTATTCAGGTCTAAAACTAATCCCAAAGGTAGATGTAGAGGTAGCGTGCCGACCGCGATCACATCGACTTTGGAACCATTTCCCACGCGCATCGTCACCTCGTCCTTAGCCAATCTTCGCTTAATCCATAGCCCCTATTTCGAGTTGCAAATGTTAGCAACAGAACCAGTATCAAATACCCAGGTGCTACTGCGAGCATTAGTAAGGTACACATCAATAACATGTATATCACATATACCTTTGTTCACCTTGCCATCCTTCTTATCCGCCAAATACTTGGGGCAGTTCCGCTTCCAGTGACCAGTCTGCTTGCAGTAGAAGCCCTTAGTCTCAGGCTTAGGTCCAGACTTGGGTTTCTTCTCTTGAGCAGCAACTTGTTTGCCGTTCTACTTGAAGTTCCCCTTCTTCTCCCCTTTGCCCTTTTTCTTGAAACCGGTGGTCTTATTGACCATCAACACTTGATGCTCCTTCTTGATTTCTACCTTCACAGCCTTTAGCATCGCGAAGAGCTCGGGAATTGTCTTATTCATCCCTTGCATATTATAGTTCATCACGAAGCTTTTGTAGATTGGTGGCAGTGCTTGAAGAACTCTGTCAATGACACTATCAATAGGAAGATTAACTCCCAGTTGAGTCAAGTGATTATGATACCCAGACATTTTGAGTATATGTTCACTGACAGAACTATTCTCCTCCATCTTGCAGCTATAGAACTTATTGGAGACTTCATATCTCTCAATCCGGGCATTTGCTTGAAATATTAACTTCAATTCCTGGAACATCTCATATGCTCCATGACGTTCAAAACATTGTTGAAGTCCCGGTTCTAAGCCGTAAAGCATGGCACATTGAACTATCGAGTAGTCATCAGCTTTACTATGACAAATGTTCTTAACATTGTCAGCAGCATCTGCAGCAGGCCTGGCACCCAGCGGTGCTTCCAGGACGTAATTCTTTTGTGCAGCAATGAGGATAATCCTCAAGTTATGGACCCAGCCCGTGTAATTGCTACCATCATCTTTCAACTTTGCTTTCTCAAGGAACGCATTAAAATTGAACGGAACAACAACACGAGCCATCTATCTACAATCAACATGGACAACCAAGAAACTATCAGGTACTAAGTTCATGATAAATTTAAGTTCAATTAATCATATTACTTAAGAACTCCCACTTAGATAGACATTCCTCTAATCCTCTAAGTGATCACGTGATCCAAATCAACTAAACCATGTCTGATCATCACGTGAGATGGAGTAGTTTCAATGGTGAACATCACTATGTTGATCATATCTACTATGTGATTCATGCTCGACCTTTCGGTCTCAGTGTTCCGAGGCCATATCTGTTATATGCTAGGCTCGTCTAGTTTAACCTGAGTATTCTGCATGTGCAACTGTTTTGCACCCGTTGTATTTGAATGTAGAGCCTATCACACCCGATCATCACGTGGTGTCTCAGCACGAAGAACTTTCGCAATGGTGCATACTCAGGGAGAACACATATATGTTGATAATTTAGGGAGAGATCATCTTATAATGCTACCGTCAATCAAAGCAAGATAAGATGCATAAAAGATAAACATCAAATGCAATCAATATAAGTGATATGATATGGCCATCATCATCTTGTGCTTGTGATCTCCATCTCCGAAGCACCGTCATGATCACCATCGTCACTGGCGCGACACCTTGATATCCATCATAGCATCGTTGTCGTCTCGCCAACTTATGCTTCTATGACTATCGCTACCGCTTAGTGATAAAGTAAAGCATTACAAGGCGATTGCATTGCATACAATAAAGCGACAACCATATGGCTCCTTCCAGTTGCCGATAACTCAGTTACAAAACATGATCATCTCATACAATAAAATATAGCATCATGCCTTGACCATATCACATCACAACATGCCCTACAAAAACAAGTTAGACGTCCTCTACTTTGTTGTTGCAAAGTTTTATGTGGCTGCTACGGGCTAAGCAACAACCGTTCTTACCTACGCATCAAAACCACAACGATAGTTCGTCAAGTTAGTGTTGTTTTAACCTTCTCAAGGACCGGGCATAGCCACACTTGGTTCAACTAAAGTTGGAGAAATTGACACCCGCCAGCCACCTGTGTGCAAAGCACGTCGGTAGAACCAGTCTCGCGTAAGCGTACGCGTAATGTCAGTCTGGGCCGCTTCATCCAACAATACCGTCGAACCAAAGTATGACATGCTGGTAAGCAGTATGACTTGTATCGCCCACAACTCTCTTGTGTTCTACTCGTGCATATGACATCTACGCATAAAACCTGGCTCTGATACCACTGTTGGGGGACGTAGTAATTTCAAAAAAATTCCTACGCGCACGCAAGATCATGGTGATGCATAGCAACGAGAGGGAAGAGTGTGTCCATGTACCCTCGTAGACCAGAAGCGGAAACGTTAGCACAACACGGTTGATGTAGTTGTACGTCTTCACGATCCGACCGATCAAGTACCGAAGGCATGGCACCTCTGAGTTCTGCACACGTTCAACTCGATGACGTCCCTCGAACTCCGATCCAGCTGAGTGTTGAGGGAGAGTTTCATCAGCACGGCGGCATGGTGATGATGATGATGTTCTACCGACGCAGGGCTTCGCCTAAGGACCGCTACGATATGATCGAGCTGGATTATGGTGGAGGGGGCACCGCACACGGCTAAGAGATCAATTGTTGTGTCTATGGGGTGCCCCCTCCTTCGTATATAAAGGGGGGAAGGAGGAGTGGGCCGGCCAAGGGGGTGCCGCGCCCTAGGAGGGGGAAACCTACTCCAAGTAGGTTTGCCCCTCCCTTTCCTAGTCCAAGAAGGACGAGGAATGAAGGAGTGGGAGATGGGCAAGGCAAAGGGGGTGCCCCCCCCCTTTCCTTGTCCTATTCGAACTCAAGGGGAGGGGGCGCGCCTCTTGCCCTGGCCAGCCCCTCTCTCTCTCTCCACTAAGGCCCAACA
>NC_041386.1:556456922-556485932 GCF_002162155.2 Triticum dicoccoides | reverse complement strand
GTAACCCGGGTACTCCAATAAATGTCCAAAACCTTCCGGAACCTTTCCGGTGTCCAAACATAGTCGTCCAATATATCGATCTTTACGCATCGACCATTTCGAGACTCCTCATCATGTCCGTGATCATATCCGGGACTCCGAACTACCTTCGGTACATCAAAACATATAGACTCATAATATAACTGTCATCTAACTTTAAGCGTGCGGACCCTACGGGTGCGAGAACTATGTAGACATGACCGAAACACGTCTCCGATCAATAACCAATAGCGGAACCTGGATGTTCATATTGGCTCCTACATATTCTACGAAGATTTTTATCGGTCAAACCGCATAACAACATACGTTGTTCCCTTTGTCATCGGTATGTTACTTGCCCGAGATTCGATTGTTGGTATCTCAATACCTAGTTCAATCTCGTTACTAGCAAGTCTCTTTACTCGTTCCATAATACATCATCCCACAACTAACTCATTAGTTGCATTGCTTGCAAGGCTTATAGTGATGTGCATTACCGACTGGGCCCAGAGATACCTCTCCGACAATCGGAGTGACAAATCCTAATCTCGAAATACGCCAACCCAACAAGTACCTTTGGAGACACCTGTAGAGCACCTTTATAATCACCAAGTTACGTTGTGACGTTTGGTAGCACACAAAGTGTTCCTCCAGTAAACGGGAGTTGCATAATCTCATAGTCATGGGAACATGTATAAGTCATGAAGAAAGCAATAGAAACAAACTAAACGATCAAGTGCTAAGCTAACGGAATGGGTCAAGTCAATCACATCATTCTCCTAATGATGTGATCCCGTTAATCAAATGTCAACTCTTTGTCTATGGCTAGGAAACATAACCATCTTTGATTAACGAGCTAATCAAGTAGAGGCATACTAGTGACACTCTGTTTGTCTATGTATTCACACATGTATCATGATATAGGGAAATAAATAATAATTTTAGTATTGCCTCTAGGGCATATTTCTTTCAACCCAGTCTCAGGCTTAGGTCCAGACTTGGGTTTCTTCTCTTGAGTAGCAACTTGTTTGATGTTCTTCTTGAAGTTCCCTTTCTTCTTCCCTTTACCCTTTTTCTTGAAACTAGTGGTCTTGTTGATCATCAACACTTGATGCTCCTTCTTGATTTCTACCTCCGCAACCTTTAGCATTGCGAAGAGCTTGGGAATTGTCTTATCCATCCCTTGCATATTATAGTTCATCACAAAGCTCTAGTAGCTTGGTGGCAATGATTGATGAACTCTGTCAATGACAGTATCAACTGGAAGATTAACTCCCAGCTGAGTCAAGTGGTTATGATATCCAGACATTCTGAGTATATGTTCACTGACATAACTATTCTCCTCCATCTTGTAGCTGTAGAACTTATTGGAGACTTCACATCTCTCAATCCGGGCATTTGCTTGAAATATTAACTTCAACTCCTTGAACATCTCATATGCTCCATGACATTCAGAACATCGTTGAAGTCCCGGTTCTAAGCCGTCAAGCATGGCGCACTGAACTATTGAGTAGTCATCAGCTTTGCTCTGCCAGACATTCATAACATCTGGCGTTGCTCCTGCAGCGGGTTTGGCACCCTGCGGTGCTTCCAGGATGTAATTCTTCTGTGAAGAAATGAGGATAATCCTCAAGTTATGGACCCAGTCCGTGTAATTGCTATCATCATCTTTCAACTTTGCTTTCTCAAGGAACGCATTAAAATTCAACGGAACAACAGCACGTGCCATCTATCTACAATAACATAGACAAGCAAAATACTATCAGGTACTAAGTTCATGACAAATTTAAGTTCAAGTAATCATATTACTTAAGAACTCCCACTTAGATAGACATCGCTCTAATTATCTAAGTGATCATGTGATCCATATCAACTAAACCATAACTGATCATCACGTGAAATGGAGTAGTTTTCAATGGTGAACATCACTATGTTGATCATATTTACTATATGATTCACACTCGACCTTTCGGTCTCAGTGTTCCGAGGCTATATCTGCATATGCTAGGCTCGTCAAGTTTAACCTGAGTATTCTGCGTGTGCAAAATTGTCTTACACCTATTGTAGATGAACGTTGAGCTTATAACACCCGATCATCATGTGGTGTGTCGGCACAACGAACTATGGCAACGGTGCATACTCAGGGAGAACACTTTTTACCTTGAAATTTAGTGAGAGATCATCTTATAATGCTACCGTCAAACAAAGCAAAATAATATGCATAAAGGATAAAAATCACATGCAATCAATATAAGTGATATGATATGGCCATCATAATCTTATGCCTTTGATCTCCATCTCCAAAGCACCGTCATGATCACCATCGTCACCGGCGCGACACCTTGATCTTCATCATAGCATCATTGTCGTCTCGCCAACTATTGCTTCTACAACTATCGCTACCGCTTAGTGATAAAGTAAAGCAATTACATGGCGATTGCATTGCATACAATAAAGCGACAACCATATGGCTCCTGCTAGTTGCCGATAACTCCATTACAAAACATGATCATCTCATACAATAAATATAGCATCATGTCTTGACCATATCACATCACAACATGCCCTGCAAAAACAAGTTAGACGTCCTCTACTTGGTTGTTGCAAGTTTTACGTGGCTGCTACGGGCTGAGCAAGAACCGTTCTTACCTATGCATCAAAACCACAATGATAGTTCGTCAAGTTAGTGTTGTTTTAACCTTCTCAAGGACCAGGCGTAGGCACACTAGGTTCAACTAAAGTTGGAGAAACTAGCAACCGCCAGCCACCTGTGTGCAAAGCACGTCAGTAGAACCAGTCTCGCGTAAGCGTACGCGTAATGTCGGTCTGGGTCGCTTCATCCAACAATACCGCCGAACCAAAGTATGACATGCACGTAACCAGTATGACTTGTATCGCCCACAACTCACTTGTGTTCTACTCATGCATATAACATCTACGCATAAACCTGGCTCGGATGCCACTGTTGGGGAACGTAGTAATTTCAAAATTTTCCTATGCACGCGCAAGATCATGGTGATGCATAGCAATGAGAGGGGAGAGTGTCGTCCATGTACCCTCGTAGACCGTTAAGCGGAAGCGTTATAACAACGCGGTTGATGTAGTCGTATGTCTTCACAATTGACCGATCCTCAGCACCGAAAGTACGGCACCTCCGCGTTCAGCACACGTTCAGCTCAGTGACGTCCCGCAAACTCACGATCCAGTAGAGCTCGGGGAAGAGTTTCGTCAGCATGACGGTGTGGTGACGATGTTGATGAAGCTACTGTCACAGGGCTTTGCTAAGCACCGCTACGATATAACCGAGGTGGATTATGGTGGAGGGGGGCACCGCACACGGCTAAGAGATGAACAGATCAATTGTTGTGTCTTTGGGGTGCCCCCCTGCCCCCATATATAAGGGGGGAGGAGAGCGTCGGCCAAGGGAGAGGCGCGCCCAAGGGGGGGGCAATCCTACTCCAAGTAGGTTTGCCCCCTCTCTTTCCTATTCCAAGAAGGAGAAGGGGGAAGGAGGAGGTGGAGAGAAGGAAGGAGAGGGAGTCCGCCGCCCCTTCCCCTTGTCCAATTCGGATTGGGGCAAGGGGGGCCGCGCGCCACCTCCTGGTTGCTCTCTCTCTCTCTCTTCTCCACTAAGGCACATAAGGCCCAATAGCTTCCCGGGTGGGTTCCGGTAACCCCCGGTACTCCGGTATATGTCTGAAACCTCCCGTAACCCTTCCGGTGTCCGAACATAGTCATCCAATATATCGATCTTTACGTCTCGACCATTTCGAGACTCCTCGTCATGTCTGTGATCATATCCAGGACTCCGAGCTACCTTTGGTACATAAAACATAAAAACTCATAATACCGATCGTCACAGAACTTTAAGCGTCCGGACCCTACGGGTTCGAGAACTATGTAGACATGACCCCGACATGTCTCTGGTCAATAACCAATAGCGGAACCTGGATGCTCATATTGGTTCCTACATATTCTACGAAGATCTTTATCGGTCAAACCGCATAACAACATACGTTGTTCCATTTGTCATCGGTATGTTACTTGCCCGAGATTCGATCGTCGGTATCTCAATACCTAGTTCAATCTTGTTACCGGCAAGTCTCTTTACTCGTTTCGTAATGCATCATCCCGCAACTAACTCATTAGTCACATTGCTTGCAAGGCTTATAGTCATGTGCATTACCGAGAGGGCTGATACGTCTCCGTCGTATCTATAATTTTTTATTGTTCCATGCCAATATTATTCAACTTTCATATAATTTTTGGCAACTTTTTATATTATTTTTGGGACTAACATATTGATCCAGTGCCCAGTGCCAGTTCCTATCTGTTGCATGTTTTTGGTTTCGCAGAATATCCATATCAAACGGAGTCCAAACGGGATAAAACGGAAGGAGCTTATTTTTGGAAAATATGGAAAATTTGGAAGGAAATTCAACGCGAACTAGTGCCCGAGGTGGTCACGAGGCAGGGGGCGCCCCCCTTAGGGCGCGCCCCCTACCCTCATGAGCCCACTGTAAGGCGGTCGACGCTCTTCTTTTGCCGCAAGAAAGCTAATATTCGCAAAAAAATCACGGCGAAGGTTTCAGGCCAATCAGAGTTACGGATCTCCATATATATACGAAACGGTGAAACAGAGCCAGGAGAGAACGCAGAACCAGAGAGAGACAGAAAGATAGATCCAATCTCGGAGGGGCTCTCGCCCCTCCCACGCCATGGGAGCCAAGGACCAGAGGGGAAACCCTTCTCCCATCTAGGGAGGAGGTCAAGGAAGAAGAAGAAGAAGAAGAAGAAGAAGAAAGGGGGCCCTCTCCCCATTGCTTCCGGTAGCGCCGGAGCGCTGCCGGGGCCATCATCATCACTGCCATCTTCACCAACAACTTCACCGCCATCATCACCAACTCTTCCCCCCTCTATGCAGTGGTGTAACCTCTCTCTTACCCGCTATAATCTCTACTTAAACATGGTGCTCAACGCTATATATTATTTCCCAATGATGTATGGCTATCCTATGATGTTTGAGTAGATCTGTTTTGTCCTAATGGCTATTTGATGATCATGATTGGTTTGAGCTGTATGTCTTATTATTGGTGCTGTCCTATGGTGCTTTCCGTGTCACGCAAGCGTGAGGGATTCCCGCTGTAGGGTCTGCAATATGTTCATGATTTGCTTATGGTGGGTGGCGTGAGTGACAGAAGTACAGACCCGAGTAAGTAGGTTGTTTGCGTATGGGATAAAGGGGACTTGATGCTTTAATGCTGGTTGGGTTTTACCTTAATGAATCTTTAGTAGTTGTGGATGCTTGCTAGAGTTCCAATCATAAGTGCATATGATCCAAGTAGAGAAAGTATGTTAGCTTATGCCTCTCCCTCAAATAAAATTGCAATAATGATTACCGGTCTAGTTATCGATTGCCTAGGGACAAATAACCTTCTTGTTGACAAAAGCTCTTTACTAAAACTAATTTAGTTGTGTCTTTATCTAAACAGCCCCTACTTTTTATTTACTTGCTCTTTATTATCTTGCAAACCTATCCAACACACCTACAAAGTACTTCTACTTTCATACTTGTTCTAGCTAAAGCGAACGTCAAGCGTGCGTAGAGTTGTATCGGTGGTCGATAGAACTTGAGGAATATTTGTTCTAGCTTTAGCTCCTCGTTGGGTTCGACACTCTTACTTATCAAAAGAGGCTACAATTGATCCCCTATACTTGTGGGTTATCAAGACCTTTTTCTGGCGCCGTTGCCGGGGAGCAATAGCGTGGGGTGAATATTCTCGTGTGTGCTTGTTTGCTTTATCACTAAGTAATTTTTATTTGTTGTTCTTAGTTGTTCTCTATCTTTAGTTATGGATATGGAACACGAAATACCAAAAAAATTAGGTGTACTTGCTGCTCATGGAGATGGGGAACCTCCTAAAACCCTCGATGCTGGTTATGTGAAAGATATTATGTACTACTTTAATAATCCTGAGAAAACCCCATTCAATTATGTAATGGGAGTAATGTTGGATCAACATGAATACTTTAGGGATTACCGCTTGACACAAAAAGGGAAACTATTATGGGATCAAATTCATATATTGAAGTGGTATGCTAGGCAACTATGCTTGAGATATGATTATACTTGTTGCTCTAAGGTGAAGGCTCCACACCTTCCCTTTTCATGTGAATTTAATGATAATGAAACTTTGGCTTCTTATGCTAATGGTATATATGATTACTATGATGTGGAACAAATAGAAGAATTAGTTGCTTTTAAGGGTGCTTATGAAATTGAATCTATGTTTAAAGAGTTTGAAGATTTTGATGATGCTGTTTATAGACCTGAAAATTTAGCTATCCTAAAATATTGTTATGAGAATTATGAATACAATTACGAAATTAATGCGCTTATTAAGAAAGTCTCCGCTGTCCAAGAAGAGACTAATATTTTGCAGGAGTCTATGGAAGAAGAAATTGATGAAACTATGAGCTCATTGGATGAAAAAGATGAGGAAGAGAGCGAAGAACAAAAGGAGGAAGAGCGGATTGATCACCCATGCCCACCTTCTAATGAGAGTAACTCTTCAACTCATACATTGTTTAATTCCCCTTCGTGCTTACCGAAGGATGATTTCTATGATGACTGTTATGATCCCTTGGATTCTTTTGAAATATCCCTTTTTGATGATGCTTGTGGCCAAGATGCCAATATCAATTATGCTTATGGATATGAACTTGCTATAGTTCCTTATGTTAAACATGAAATTGTTGCTATTGCACCCACGCATGATAGTCCTATTATCTTTTTGAATTCTCCCGATTACACTATATCAGAGAAGTTTGCACTTGTTAAGGATTACATTGATGGGTTGCCTTCTACTGTTGCACATGATGATTTTGATAGATATAATATGCATGTGCTTGCTGCTACTACTTGTAATTATTATGAGAGAGGAACTATATCTCCACCTCTCTATGTTTCCAATATGATAAAATTGCAAGAAATTGTTTATACTATGCATTGGCCTTTACTTTGTGTGCACGAATTGTTCTTTTATGACATGCTGATGCATAGGAAGAGAGTTAGACTTCGTCATTACATGATACATGTTACCTTGTGCTCACCACTAAATTACAAATCATTGTTAATTAAAAATGGCTTTGATATACCTTGGGATCCGGGTGGATTCACTACATGAGCACTATATGCCTAGCTTAATGGTTTTAAAGAAAGCGCTGCCAGGGAGACAACCCAGAAGTTTTAGAGAGTCATTTATTTCTGTTGAGTGCTTTTATATAGTTTAAAAACAACAAAAATAAAGAGGGGAACCCAAAACTTTTTTTAAAAGAAAAGTGAAAGTGAGAGAGACGAGCATTGTGGAAGTGGGGGACGTCCTTGAACTTTGTTCGTGCCCATGGGAACTTTGTGAATCTTAATTACAGAAACCTTTCAAAAAAAATAATTATCCCCTTGTACAATTCCATTGTATTATAAAAATAATGTGCCAAGGTTTGCCTTTAGGATGTTTACATTTGCTTGATGGTTTGTACGGTGCAGGACAGAAACTTTGGCTGTAGTGTGCGATTTTACATTTTTAGCTGGAACGTCAAATGGTTCTTATTCTTTTTGCACTGTCTTCCTATACAAATTGTTTATTTTTCCTAATTTTGGTAGAATTTTTAAAGTATCAGAAGTATGGTGAATGTTCAGATTATTACAGACTGTTCTGTTTTAGACAGATTCTGTTTTTGAGGCATAGCTTGCTTGTTTTGATGAAACTATCAATTTATATTAGTGGATTAAGCCACGAAAAAGTTATATTACAGTAGACACAATGCTAAAACAAAATATGAATTGGTTTGCAACAGTACCTAGAGTAGTGATTTGCTTTATTATACTAACGGATCTTACCGAGTTTTCTGTTGAAGTTTTGTGTGGATGAAGTGTTCGATGATTGAGAAGGTTTCGATGTGAGAAGAAGGAAGAGAGGCAAGAGCTCAAGCTTGGGGATGCCCGAGGCACCCCAAGTAAATATTCAAGGAGACTCAAGCGTCTAAGCTTGGGGATGCTGGGGAGGCATCCCCTCTTTCTTCAACAAATATCGGTATGTTTTCGGATTCGTTTCGTTCATGTGATATGTGCAAGTCTTGGAGCATCTTTTGCATTTAGGTTTTTCTTTTTCTTTTTATGCACCATGCTGGTATGAGATAGTCCTTGGTTGATTTATAGAATGCTCATTGCACTTCACTTATATTTTTTGAGTATGGCTTTATAGAATGCTTCATGTGCTTCACTTATATCATTTGAAGCTTGGATTGCCTGTTTCTCTTTACATAGACAACCGCCATTTGTAGAATGCTATTTTGCTTCACTTATACTTGTTAGAGCATGGACATATCTTTTTTAGAAAGAATTAAACTCTCTTGCTTCACTTATATCTATTTAGAGAGATGACAGGAACTGGTCATTCACATGGTTAGTCATAAAATCCTACATAAACTTGTAAATCGCTGAATATGATATGTTTCATTCCTTGCAACAGTTTTGCCATATAAAGGTGGTGATATTAGAGTCATGCTAGTTGAGTAATTGTTAAATTGATAAATACTTGTGTTGAGGTTTGCAAGTCCCGTAGCATGCACGTATGGTGAACCGCTATGTAACAAAGTCGGGCCATGAGGTGTTTATTGATTGTCTTCCTTATGAGTGGCGGTCGGGGACGAGCGATGGTCTTTTCCTACCAATCTATCCCCCTAGGAGCATGCGCGTAGTACTTTGTTTCGATTACTAATAGATTTTTGCAATAAGTATGTGAGTTCTTTATGACTAATGTTGAGTCCATGGATGCACTCTCACCCTTCCATCATTGCTAGCCTCTCTAGTACCGCGCAACTTTCGCCGGTACCATGAACCCACCATACTTTCCTCAAAACAGCAACCATACCTACCTATTATGTCATTTCCATAGCCATTCCGAGATAAATTGCCATGCAACTTCCATCATCATCATATACATGACTTCAGCATCATTGTCATATTGCTTTGCATGATCGTAAGATAGCTAGCATGATGTTTTCATGGCTTGTCCGTTTTTTGATGTCATTGCTACGCTAGATCATTGCACATCCCAGTACACCGCCGGAGGCATTCATATAGAGTCATATCTTTGTTCTAGTATCGAGTTGTAATATTGAGTTGTAAGTAAATAAAAGTGTGATGATCACCATTATTAGAGCATTGCCCAAAAAAAAGAGAGGCCACAGAAGCCTAAATAAAAAAAGGACGGCCAAAGAAGCCCGCAAGAAAAAGAAAAAAGAAAAGAAAAAGGGGCAATGTTACTATCCTTTTACCACACTTGTGCTTCAAAGTAGCACCATGTTCTTCAGATAGAAAGTCTATTGAGTTATCACTTTCATATACTAGTGGGAATTTTCATTATAGAACTTGGCTTGTATATTCCAACGATGGGCTTCCTCAAATGCCCTAGGTTTTCATGAGCAAGCAAGTTGGATGCACACCCACTTAGTTTCAGTTTGAGCTTTAATAAACTTATAGCTCTTAGTGCATCCGTTGCATGGCAATCCCTACTCCTCACATTGATATCTATTGATGGGCATCTCCATAGCCCGTTGATACGCCTAGTTGATGTGAGACTATCTTCTCCTTTTTGTCTTCTCCACATAACCCCCATCATCATATTCTATTCCACCTATAGTGCTATGTCCATGGCTCATGCTCATGTATTGCGTGAAAGTTGAAAAGGTTTGAGAACGTCAAAAGTATGAAACAATTGCTTGGCTTTTCATCGGGGTTGTGCATGATGTGAATGCTTTGTGTGGTGAAGATGGAGCATAGCCAGACTATATGATTTTGTAGGGATGAGCTTTCTTTGGCTATGTTATTTCAGTAAGACATAATTGCTTGGTTGGTATGCTTGAAATATTATTGTCTTTATGTCAAAGGATAGATTATTGCTTTGAATCACTCGTGTCTTAATATTCATGCCATGATTAGACATATGATCAAGATTATGCTAGGTAGCATTCCACATCAAAAATTATCTTTTTTATCATTTACCTACTCGAGGACGAGCAAGAATTAAGCTTGGGGATGCTGATACGTCTCCGTCGTATCTATAATTTTTTATTGTTCCATGCCAATATTATTCAACTTTCATATACTTTTTGGCAACTTTTTATATTATTTTTGGGACTAACATATTGATCCAGTGCCCAGTGCCAGTTCCTGTCTGTTGCATGTTTTTGGTTTCACAGAATATCCATATCAAACGGAGTCCAAACGGAATAAAAACGGACGGAGCTTATTTTTGGAAAATATGGAAAATTCGGAAGGAAAATCAACGTGAACCAGTGCCCGAGGTGGTCACGAGGCAGGCCCCCCCCTTAGGGCGCGCCCCTACCCTCGTGAGCCCACCGTAAGGCGGTTGACGCTCTTCTTTTGCGCAAGAAAGCTAATATTCAGGAAAAAATCACGGCGAAGGTTTCAGGCCAATCGGAGTTACGGATCTCCATATATATACGAAACGGTGAAACAGAGCCAGGAGAGAACGCAGAACCAGAGAGAGACAGAGATAGATCCAATCTCGGAGGGGCTCTCGCCCCTCCCACGCCATGGGAGCCAAGGACGAGAGGGGAAACCCTTCTCCCATCTAGGGAGGAGGTCAAGGAAGAAGAATAAGAAGGGGGGACCTCTTCCCCTTACTTCCGGTGGCGCCTGAGCGCTGCCGGGGCCATCATCATCACCGCCATCTTCACCAACAACTTCACCGCCATCTTCACCAACAACTTCACCGCCATCATCACCAACTCTTCCCCCCTCTATGCAGCGGTGTAACCTCTCTCTTACCCGCTGTAATCTCTACTTAAACATGGTGATCAACGCTATATATTATTTCCCAATGATGTATGGCTATCCTATGATGTTTGAGTAGATCTGTTTTTTCCTAATGGCTATTTGATGATCGTGATTAGTTTGAGTTGTATGTTTTATTATTGGTGATGTCCTACGGTGCTCTCCGTGTCGCGCAGGCGTGAGGGATTCCCGCTGGAGGGTTTGCAATATGTTCATGATTTGCTTATGGTGGGTGGCGTGAGTGACAGAAGCACAGACCCGAGTAAGTAGGTTGTTTGCGTATGGGATAAAGGGGACTTGATGCTTTTATGCTATGGTTTGGTTTTACCTTAACGAATCTTTAGTAGTTGCGGATGCTTGCTAGAGTTCCAATAATAAGTGCATATGATCCAAGTAGAGAAAGTATGTTAGCTTATGCCTCTCCCTCAAATAAAATTGCAATAATGATTACCGGTCTAGTTATTGATTGCCTAGGGACAAATAACCTTCTTGTTGACAAAAGCTACTTACTAAAACTAATTTAGTTGTGTCTTTATCTAAACAGCCCCTAATTTTTATTTAGTTTCTCTTTATTATCTTGCAAACCTATCCAACAACACCTACAAAGTACTTGTAGTTTCATACTTGTTCTAGGTAAAGCGAATGTCAAGTGTGCGTAGAGTTGTATCGGTGGTCCATAGAACTTGAGGGAAAATTTGTTGTACCTTTAGCTCCTCGTTGGGTTCCACACTCTTACTTATCGAAAGAGGCTACAATTGACCCCCTATACTTGTGGGTTATCAAGGGCCCAGAGATACCTCTCCGACAATCAGAGTGACAAATCCTATTCTTGATCTATGCCAACTCCAAGAACACCATCGGAGACACCTGTAGAGCACCTTTATACTCACCAAGTTACGTTGTGATGTTTGGTAGCACAAAAAGTGTTCCTCTGGTATTCGGGAGTTGCACAATCTCATAGTCATAGGAACATGTATAAGTCATGAAGAAAGCAATAGCAGTAAACTTAAACTATCAAGTGCTATGCTAACGAAATGGGTCAAGTCAATCACATCATTCTCCTAATGATGTGATCCCGTTGATCAAATAACAACTCATGTGTATGGGTAGGAAACTCAACCATCTTTGATCAATGAGCTAGTCAAGTAGAGGCATACTACTGACACTATGTTTGTCTATGTATTCACACATGTATTATGTTTCCGGTTAATACAATTCTAGCATGAATAATAAACATTTATCATGATATGAGGAAATAAATAATACCTTTATTATTGCCTCTAGGGCATATTTCCTTCATAAAGTATGACATGTTGTGTACCAGACCAATTGTGTACCTTACCATGAGTTTGCCAAGGGGTACAATGGTGATCCAGGAGTAGATCACTGGACAAGGGTCAACATTATCCTTAGTTACCTAAGAGGACTAAGGAAATGTTTCTCAGTTATGAGGTGGTAAAAAGTTCATTGTAAAGGGTTACATCGATACAAGCTTTAACACCGGTTCAAATGACTCAGAGTATCAATCTGGATACATATTGAAAGTGGGAGCAATTAGCTATAGTAGCTCCATGGAGCGCACTGTAGACATAGAAATTTGCAAAATACATATGGATACGAATGTGACAGACCCGTTGACTAAACCTCTCTCACAAGTTGTAAGTGCATCTAGTGCCACCCCAAGATGGTTTTGGAGTATTGATGACAAACTTGGTTGAGGGACTAATGTGTTTGTGAGAATTGCAGGATAACACAGGTAGTATTCCCTCATTGATTCGGTTTACCTACCAGAGATGACTCCTAAAAATGTGTGAAGACATTGAAGACAATGGTGGTCTGTGAAGAGATTCACATTGAAGACTATGACATGAGAAGACATTGTATGAAGACTATGGAGTATGAAGACATAGCTGTTTCATAGTTTCCTTTTCTTCTTTGTTGAGTCATAGGAACCACCGTACTGTTAAGTGGGGTCCAAGTGAACAAAGTCAGAGTGATTGATGTGATGCTCAACCAAATCCTATGTCTTCGAGCGAAGACAATGAGAGCAAATCTTATCCAGAGCTGGATAAGTCAGCTTTACTTGTAGCCCAAGTCAAGTTGCCGCTTGTGTTTGAAATCTGACCGTTGGACACATGTCAGTTCCTTAGTGACCCAGGGTCAGTTCGGACAAATCAGGTCGGGTTCCTCCTGGCTATAAATAGCCCACCCCCTACACCATAAATTGGTGGCTGCTCAGAGTTAGTGCACGACTTTTGTTGTTTGAGAGCAACCCACCTCCGAAGCGTTTGAAAGAGATCCTTGCGGGGACAAAGCCCAAAACACCCAGACCAAAGAGTGTTAGGCATCACTGAAGTCTCTCTGTCTGCGTGATCTGAAGACTTGTTACACTTGAGGACTATGAATCCTCCAGCCGGTTAGGCGTCGCATTCTGAGCATCCAAGAGTCATTGTGGATTGCCGGTGAACAAAGTATGTGAAGGTTTGGAAGTCTACCTTGAAGACTTACCAGAGTGATTGGGTGAGGATTGTGTGTCCTTAGCTCAAGGGGAATAAGGTGAAGACGCGGTCTTATAAGTTGGATCTCAGCCTCCCTAACCAGACGTATAGTTGTCACAGCAACTGGAACTGGTCTACCAAACTCGTGTCCTCTCTAAGCAACTGGTTCTATCCTTCTCATCCTTTACTTTACACTTGTGTTCATGAAGTCATTGCCTGCTTGCATGATCTGATTGGCTTCACTGTGTGAAGATTGTTTGCTTTTTGGCTTCATACTATATTCCATCCTGATCCATGCTACCTAGCTGCAGATAGTCTTCGTGCTTTCACTTCATTGCTTACTTGACTATGTCTTGTCTAGTGTAGTCTACCTTCCGCTGCATATCAATAGGTTCATTTCTATCGTTTGTCTTCAAAGCCCCCGTGTTTTGAAGACTTCATAAAAATCACCTATTCACCCCCCTCTAGTCGATAACTAGCACTTTCAATTGGTATCAAAGCAAGGTGCTCCCTTGTTCTGTGTGATTCGGTTTAACCACTGGAGTTTTAGCTATGTCGACTGCAGGGATAATCCAGGTCTCCATTGTGTGCCCCATTTTCGATGGTCATGATTATCCCCGATGGAAGGCTATGATGAGGAAGAGCCTTCTTGCTATGGACAATGAGCTTTGGACTATCACGGAGATTGGTCTCACCGATTTATTCAAGATGGCGCATGCTGACGATATTCAGAAATACACTTTTCTGGATACGAAGGCGAAGGTTGTTATATGCTCCTGTCTGTCAAGAGACGAGTTCAGGCGCGTCAAGCATCTCTGCAATGCAAAGCTTATATGGGACCGGATCTCTGACGTTTATGAAGGTCATCGAACATGTCAGGACCCATGGTTCCTTGAATTCAAAGAGTCACTCAAAACAATGACTCCCGAACCTAAGCTATCTTCTCCCACCTACTGCTTCATGGCACGTGGTGCCAAGGTAAACTCACAAGATGCTTACTTTCAAACTTCAAGTGAAGATGACTCTGAATGTGAATCTAAACCCAGCTACAAAACACTTGCTAAAATTGCAACAGAACAACAAAATTCTATGGAACATATTCAAAAGTTGCTAGACAAAGGCGATGACCTGTTGGACGCGGAAATGACTCGAACTCGGTCCTTAATTGAAGACATTAAAAGTCTTCATGTTAAGTACGAGGAACTAGAAAGTCGTCATGAAAAGCTCTCAACTACTCATGAAAAGCTCTCCTATGATTATCTTTAAAGGAAGCAAGAGCTTGAGAACTTGAGATCGGCTCATGAAGATCTACAAAAGGAGAATGAGTCACTCTGCGCTCAACAGATCAGGTCCGCTCAGGAAGACTTTGAGACCCCATGTTTAAAATGTCTTGAGCGTGATAATACTGCTTCTGTTGCTGGATATTCTACTGTTTCTACTGTTGCTATGTCTTCAACTGCTAATGTGGAAACTAACCCCTCTTCTGAGGATGCCACTACTATTGCTGATGAGAATGCCAGGTTGAAGACATTGCTTGAAACAGAGATGTACAAAAGCCTCAAAGGGCATCAGACACTGTGTGATGTCCTCAAGAAACAGATTCTGAACTGAAACCCTAGGAAAGAGGGTGTTGGGTTCAAGAGGAAAATGAATGTTGATGGTTCCTACTAGAAGCCTAAGAAGTACCCCAAAACCACATGGGTTGCTGCAAAGGGACCTTCAGTGGATCCATCTACCTTATCCGGCTTCATTTGTGCTAACCCTATTATCATTGATGAATCCTTTGATGCAAACTATAAACTGTTTAAGAATCAGAATGGTGAAGTGTTTGCTAGGTATATTGGTACTAACTGCAGGTATGGACTCCCTTTGAGGAAGATCTGGGTGCCCAAGAGTTGTCTTGAGAATCTTTAGGTCAATGTCAACATGACACCACCTGGGAAGAAGACAAACCCCAGACCAAAGGATTCATACAGACAGAGGACTCACCAGAGTCACCCTAACACCAATGTTTTGTAGGGAAACCATACTCAGACTTATGAATATGAGCGTGTTTCATCAAACCGCTATGTTCATAATACCAAGAACTATTTTGCTTATTCTTATGAGTATTATTCACCTCGTGCAAGGCTATTTGCTAGGGCTCTGATACATCTCCATCGTATCTGCTTTTCCAAACACTTTTGCCCTTGTTTTGGACTCTAACTTGCATGATTTGAATGGAACTAACCTGGACTGACGTTGTTTTCAGCAGAATTGTCATGGTGTTATTTTTGTGCAGAAATAAAAGTTCTCGGGATGACCTGAAAATTAATGGAGGATTATTTTGAAATATATAAAAAGTACTGGAAGAAAGATCCATGTCAGGGGGGCCACCACCTGTCCACGAGGGTGGGGGCGCGCGGCGTGCCCCCTGCCTCGTGGGCCCCTGACGCTCCACCGACCTCGACCTTGACTCCATATATTTACTTTCAAGGATAAAAAAACAGAGAGAAGGATTCATCACGTTTTACCATACGGAGCCGCTGCCAAGCCCTAAACTCTCTCGGGAGGGCTGATCTGGAGTCCGTTCGGGGCTCCGGAGAGGGGAATCCGTCGCCATAGTCATCATCAACCTTCCTCCATCACCAATTTCATGATGCTCACCGCCGTGCGTGAGTAATTCCATCATAGGCTTGTTGGACGGTGATGGGTTGGATGAGATTTGTCATGTAATCGAGTTAGTTTGTTTAGGTTTGATACCTAGTATCCACTATGTTCTTAGATTGATGTTGCTATGACTTTGCTATGCTTAATACTTGTCACTGGGGCCCGAGTGCCATGATTTCAGATCTGAACCTATTATGTTTTCATCAATACATGAGAGTTCTTGATCCTATCTTGCAAGTCTATAGTCACCTATTATGTGTTATGATCTGTTAACCCCGAAGTGACAATAATCGGGATACTTACCGGTGATGACCGTAGTTTGAGGAGTTAATGTATTCACTATGTGTTAATGCTTTGGTCTGGTACTCTATTGAGAGGAGGCCTTAATATGCCTTAGTTTCCATTAGGACCTCGCTGCCACGGGAGGGTAGGGCAAAAGATGTCATGCAAGTTCTTTTCCATAAGCATGTATGACTATATTCGGAATACATGCCTACATTACATTGATGAACTAGAGCTAGTTCTGTGTCACCCTAGGTTATGGATGTTACAAGATCGATCGCAACCAGCATAATTCTCCATCACCGATCCAATGCCTACGAGCTTTTCCTGTATTGTTCTTCGCTTATTTACTTTTCTGCTGCTACTGGTACAATCACTACAAAACCCAAAAATATTACTTTTGCTATCGTTACCACTACTATCATATTACTTTGCTACTAAATACTTTGCTGCAGATATTAAGTTTCCAGGTGTGGTGGAATTGACAACTCAACTGCTAATACTTGAGAATATTCTTTGGCTCCCCTTGTGTCGAATCAATAAATTTGGGTTGAATACTCTACCCTCGAAAACTATTGCGATCCCCTATACTTGTGGGTTATCAAGACTATTTTCTGGCGCCGTTGCCGGGGAGCATAGCTCTATTCTTTGAGTCACTTGGGATTTATATCTGCTTATCATTATGAAGAACTTGAAAGATCAAAGAACCAAGATTTTTCCCTCAACTACGAGGGGAGGTAAGGAACTGCCATCTAGCTCTGCACTTGATTCACCTTCTGTTTTGAGTAAACTTGTGACACCTAAACCTGCTTGTACTATTAATTCTGATATGTCGCATGTTATTGATGATGCCACTTATGCTATGCATGATACTTATGATGAAACTACTTATATGCTTGATACCACTGTCCACTTGGTGGATTTCTTGATGAACAACTTGCTAGGGCTAGAGAGAATGAAATTATTGAAACTGATAATATTGATGAAAGTGATGATGAAGATTCTCCCCCTAGATATGAATTACCTGTTGTTCCTGAGGGTTACGTTATGGATGAAGAAACTGCTAGAGACTTTCTTGCTTGCAATGATAGGAGTGATCTTAAGAAACTATTAGCTAAGCTGAAACAAAAATCTCTGAATGCTAGAATGAAATATGATCCTGCTTATGCTACTTCACCTATCTTTGTTACTGATAAGGATTATGAATTCTCTGTCGACCCTGATATATTTACTTTGGTTGAATCTGATCCTTTCTATGGCTATGAATGTGAAACTGTTGCGGCACATCTTACTAAATTAAATGATATAGCCACCCTGTTCACTAATGATGAGAAAACTCGCTACTACTATATCCTTAAAATATTTCCGTTCTCATTAAAGGGTGATGCTAAGATATGGTTTAATTCTCTTGATCCTGGTTGTGTGTGTAGTCCCCAGGATATGATTTATTACTTCTCTACTAAATATTTCCCTGCTCATAAGAAACAAGCTGCTTTAAGGGAAATATATAATTTTGTGCAAATTGAAGAAGAGAGTCTCCCACAAGCTTGGGGGAGGCTTCTCCAATTACTTAATGCTTTGCTTGATCATCCTATCAAGAAAAATGAAATACTTGATATCTTTTATAATGGACTAACTGATGCTTCCAGAGATTACCTGGATAGTTGTGTTGGTTGTGTTTTCAGGGAAAGAACTATTGATCAAGCTGAAATTCTATTGAATAATATGCTGACTAATGAAAATAATTGGACACTTCCTGAACCAACTCCTAAGCCAACTCCGAAGAAAATGGGTATTCTATTTCTCAGTCCCGAAGATATGCAAGAGCCAAAGAAATCTATGAAAGAAAAAGGTATTAAAGCTGAAGATGTTAAGAATTTACCACCTATTGAAGAAATACCTGGTCTTAATTCATCACCTATTGAAGAAACACACGGTCTTGATAACCCGACACAGGTAGTAAAGGTAAATTCTCTCTACAGATTTGATGAAGGTGATATTCCTCGTAATAAGTCTGCTAGCCAATGCTCAGATGAGTTTGATAATTTTATTATTAAACAAGAAAATTTTAATGCTTATGTTGGTAGACAATTGAAACACAATGCTGATATGCTTGAACACTTGGGTGATTATATGGCTAGTGTTAAAGGTGAACTTAAACTTATTAGTAAGCATGCTTCTATGGTTACCATTCAAGTAGAACAAGTACTTAAGCTCAGAATGATTTGCTCAATGAATTAAATAATAAGAATGATAATGCTATTAGAGTTGCGACTAGAGGTGGTAAAATGACTCAGGATCCTTTGTATCCTGAGGGCCACCCTAAGAGAATTGAGCAAGATTCTCAAAGAACTACTATAGATGCACCTAGTCCTTCTAAAAGGAAGAAAAAGAAAAATGATAGGACTTTGCATGCTTCTCGTGAACCTGTTGTTGACACACCTGAGAATCCCAATGATATTTCTATTTCTGCTGCTGAAACACAATCTGGTAATAAACACGAACCTAGTGATAATGTTAATGATGATGTTCATGTTGATGCTCAACCTAGTAATGACAATGATGTAGAGATTGAACCTGTTGTTGATCTTGATAACCCACAATCAAAGAATCAACGTTATGTTAAGAGAGACTTTGTTGCTAGGAAGCATGGTAAAGAAAGAGAACCATGGGTTCAGAAACCCATGCCTTTTCCTCCTAAAACATCCAAGAAAAAGGATGATGAGGATTTTGAGCGCTTTGCTGAAATGATTAGACCTATCTTTTTGCGTATGCGTTTGACTGATATGCTTAAAATGAATCCCTATGCTAAATATATGAAGGAAATTGTTACTAATAAGAGAAAGATACCAGAAGCTGAAATTTCCACCATGCTTGCTAATTATACTTTTAAGGGTGGAATACCAAAGAAACTTGGAGATCCAGGAGTACCAACTATACCATGCTCCATTAAAAGAAACTATGTTAAAACTGCTTTATGTGATCTTGGAGCCGGTGTTAGTGTTATGCCTCTCTCTTTATATCGTAGACTTGAATTGAATAAGTTGACACCTACTGAAATATCTTTGCAAATGGCTGATAAATCAACTGTTATACCTGTCGGTATTTGTGAGGATGTGCCTGTTGTGGTTGCAAACGTTACTATTTTAACGGACTTTGTTATTCTTGATATTCCCGAGGATTATAGTATGTCTATTATTCTTGGAAGACCCTTTTTGAATACTGCAGGGGCTGTTATTGATTGCACCAAAGGCAATATCACTTTTCATGTTAATGGAAATGAGCATACGGTACACTTTCCGAGGAAACAACCTCAAGTTCATAGTATAAACTCTATTGGAAAAATTCCATCGATTATTTTTGGAGGTTTTGAATTTCCTCTACCTACTGTCAAGAAGAAATATGATATTCTTATTATTGGGGACGTGCATATCCCATAGTGTTACTCGAAATTTCTCCGGTTTCATGTTACTCGAAATGAGTTTGTTAACAAGACCTGATCAACCTTGTTAGTGGATTCCTTTTGATGAGCATGAGATGGATGAAGTTAGAAAACACAACTCTCTATACCCTCTTTTTACTTTCTGTTATTTATATAAAATAAAGCAAAAATAGTATTTTTCTGTCTGTTTTCTGAATTATCCATGCAATAAAAAATACCCCGAAAATAAAAGTTCTCCAAATGCCCTGAAATTTAAATATGATTTTTTCTGGAATATTTGAGAATATATGGCACTGAGAACACAGCAGGGGGAGCAAGCACCTGGCCACGAGGGTCCAGGGCGTGCCCACCCCCTGGGCGTGCCCCCTGCCTCGTGGGCCCATGGTGGCTCCTCTCCACTTATTCCAGCCACCACACACTCCTTCTTCCTCCCAAAAAAATCACTAACCAGCTCAAGCACGAGTTCTAGCTCATCTTGCTGCCATTTTTGATCTCCTTGCTCAAAGCTCCATTCACAAAACTACTTTGGGGGATTGTTCTTTGGTATTTTACTCCTCCAATGGTCCAATTAGTTTTTGTTCTAGTGCTTTATTAATTGCAATTTTTTGCTGCTTAGGTGACCCTGTTCTTGAGCTCGCATGTAAAATTTATATGGTCAAAAGTAGTTTTAATGCATGATATAGCCTCTAGGCACTTGTAGGAGTAGTTGCTATCAATTTTGTTGAGTTTGGTTCACTTTTGTTTTGAAGTTACTAAAAAAATCATATATTTTTAGAAAAAGATGAAGAGATTTTTGAGGGGCTCATCGAGCCGAAGCTTGAAGGATAAGCAAAGTGAGGAGGATAAGAGGCCCAAATATAATCTCCCTCGCACCATGGAAGTTCGGCCATGTGAATGGCCTTGTGATAATTTCTTGAGAGCAGCCGGGATTTATGATGATTTTTACGAGTTGGCTGAGAATGCAGGCCTCGCCGCCTTCCTCCACAACCAACGCGAACATTATCTCTTACTCACCAATATCTTTGTGCAAAACTTTAATTTCCATGCTAGGAGCTCACCACCTTCGGTGGAATTTTATTTATATGATGAGCATAAGGAGATGTCACTTCGTGACTTTTGTCAGATTTGTTTGATCCCTTTTGAGGGCAGTGTAGAGGAACTGCATCGTGACAATGTGGAAGGGTTTATTGATACAATTGCTGTAGGGAAACGAGGAAAGTTTCCGATGCAAGAATCACTAGCATACATTTTTCCGTTTTACGTTACTTCGCAATATTTGCTAGTAGATGCTTAATTGGTCACAGAAACTGTGGCAACCTTAGTGCCCCTAATATTGTTATTTTGTGCCATGCCTTGTTCCGTGATGACACATTTAGTATGGGCGCTATTGTTGCAAAGCGGTTAAATCTTAACCGTACTAAGGGCCCCATTTTGGGAGGTATCTTTGCCTCGCGCCTCGCTGCACATTTGAGCATACCTATTAGGCATTATGAGAAAGAAGAAAAGTTGTTGCCTCCTGTTTTTCTAGACTATAAGAGTATGGTAGAACATGATTTTATCGTTAAGAATAAGGAAAAGATGCTTAAGCACAAGCTGATATTTGATAAAAATCACCCTGAGACTATTACTTGGCCTGCTCCTTCTTTGTTTGACTTATCTGCAGGCAAGTACCTTGTTCCGCCGGAGGCCATTCACGCCCACCGAAACCCCACACCAGCTACAGAGCCAGAGCCAGAACCACAATTTGATCCTCACCGGGAGTCTGTTTACAAGTGGAATCCGGAAGAGATCGCCAACCAGTGGCACCAGAGGGATTCTTCTCAGTACGACCCCAACTATTACTTTGGATATCCGCCAGGCCAGCCGTGGCCATAGACCAACTTAGGCCAAAAGCCTAAGCTTGGGGGAGTACGTATTTCTCACCGACATTACATTCATGTTCACACACTCATGCTATTTGTCGGTGCTCATACTTTTTCATTGTAATATCCATGCTAGTTCATTTTCCTTTTTATGCTTTCTTCTTGTGTGTTTAATAAACCTTAAGAAAAACCAAAAAAATATAGTTGTAGCTTTTAGTTAGTTTATTTTCCATGCCTGTAGTAGTTGTAATTAAAAAGAAAACCCAAAAAGATTTCTCATTCTTCTTTTGCTTGTTGGGAGCTTTCCCGTGTAAATAGTTTTATTTCTTTTATTTTTCTTTGGGGGTTGAGAGGAGAAGACCATGATTAAAATATTGAGTGGCTCTCATATGCATTATTTTTGATCTAACAAAGAGCCCATATTAGCTTGTCTTCTCTCTTGAATTGAATGCTTGCAGATTCCAGCTTAGTCCAATGCATGTGCACTATTATTATTATCCACATTATTCGGTCATGCAAGTGAAAGGCAATAATGATGATTATATGATGAACTTATTGAGATGAGAAAAGCTGGTATGAACTCGACCTCTCTTGTTTTTGTAAAGATGATTAGTTCATCATTCCTGATTCAGCCTATTATGAATAAACATGTTTGCAATGACAATTAGAGATTGTAGTTGCTTATGCCATGCTTAATTAGCTAGGAGCTTATAATGGTTTACCTTGCGTGCCAACATGCTATTAAAATGGTTGTGATGTGGTATGATAGGGTGGTATCCTCTTTTGAACGATTCGAGTGGCTTGACTTGGCACATGTTCACGCATGTAGTTGAAACAAAATCAACATAGCCTCTACAATATTTATGTTCATGGTGCATTATATCCTACTCATGCTTGCATTCGGTGTTGATTAATTTTAATGCATGTTCATGACTGTTGTCGCTCTCTAGCTGGTCGCTTCCCAGTCTTTTTCTAGCCTTCACTTGTACTAAGAGGGAATACTGCTTGTGCATCCAATTCCATAAACCCCAAAGTTGTTCCATATGAGTCCACCATACCTACCTATATACGGTATCTACCTGCCGTTCCAAGTAAATTTGTATGTGCCAAACTCTAAACCTTCAAATAAACATTCTGTTTTGTATGCTCGAATAGCTCATGTATCAACTAGGGTTGTCTGTATCTTCCATGCTAGGCGGGTTATTCTCAAGAGGAGTGGACTCCGCTCCTCACTCATGAGAACATGCCTGGTCACCGGGATGCCCAGTCCCATGCTTTAAGCAAATAAAATCAAAATAATTGCAAACAAAACTCCCCCGGGATTGTTGTTAGTTGGAGGCACTCGTTGTTTCGAGCAAACCATGGATTGATGCTTGTTGGTGGAGGGGGGTATAAACTTTACCATTCTGTTTGGGAACTGCCTATAATGTGTGTAGCATGGAAGATATCAAGATCTCTCAGTTGTTATGTTGACAATGAAAGTATACCGCTCAAAATATTATTCATATCTATTTCAAAACCAAGCTCTGGCACCTCTACAGATCCCTGCTTCCCTCTGCGAAGGGCCTATCTATTTACTTTTATGTTGAGTCATCATCCTCTTATTAAAAAGCACCAGTTGGAGAGCACCGCTGCCATTTGCATCCATTACTGTTAATTTACATTGAGTATGACTTGACTGGATCTCTTTTACCATGAATTACAATGTCTAGTCAGTCCTTGATCTTTAAAGGTGCTCTGCATTTATGTTTTGCAGTCTCGGAAAGGGCTAGCGAGATACCATCTTGTCATATCATATCATGATTGTTTTGAGAAAGTGTTGTCATCCGAGATTTATTATTATTGCTCACTAGTTGGTTATGCCATTGGAATGAGTAAACATGATACCTAAGTGTTATTGTGAATATGGTTAGTTCATAATCTTTGCTGAAAATCTGAATGCTGGCTTTACATATTTACAACAACAAGAACAAACAGAGTTTGTAAAAGTTTTTCTTTATCACTTTCAGTTTATCAACTGAATTGCTTGAGGATAAGCAAAGGTTTAAGCTTGGGGGAGTTGATACATCTCCGTTGTATCTACTTTTCCAAACACTTTTGCCCTTGTTTTGGACTCTAACTTGCATGATTTGAATGGAACTAACCCGGACTGACGTTGTTTTTAGTAGAATTTTCATGGTGTTATTTTTGTGCAGAAATAAAAGATCTCGGAATGACCTGAAAATCAACAAAGAATTATTTTGGAATATATAAAAAATACCGGAAGAAAGATCCACGTCAGGGGGGCCACCACCTGTCCATGAGGGTGGGAGGCGCGCCCTACCCCCTGGGCGCGCCCCCCTACCTCGTGGCCCCCCTGACGCTCCACCGACCTCAACCTTGACTCAATACATTCACTTTCGGGGAGAAAAAACCAGAGAGAAGGATTCATCGCGTTTTACGACACGGAGCCGCCGCCAAGCCCTAAACTCTCTTGGGAGGGCTGATCTGGAGTCCGTTCGGGGCTCCAGAGAGGGGAATCCGTCGCCATCGTCATCATCAACCTTCCTCCATCACCAATTTCATGATGCTCACCGTCGTGCGTGAGTAATTCCATCGTAGGCTTGCTGGACGGTGATGGGTTGGATGAGATTTATCATGTAATCAAGTTAGTTTTGTTAGGGTTTTTTTTGACAGAAAGACTGTAGGGGGATCCCCTACAGTATAATTGGTGCAACAAACCCAACTTGCAAGTACCATGCCTTGAACCTGGGTGGGTGGGAAGGCATCAGCCCCTTCCCACCACTAGGCTATGCCTTAGTCTGCAGTTTTGTTAGGGTTTGATCCCTAGTATCCACTATGTTCTGAGATTGATGTTGCTATGACTTTGCTATGCTTAATGCTTGTCACTAGGGCCCGAGTGCCATGATTTCAGATCTGAACCTATTATGTTTTCATCAATATATGAGAGCTCTTGATCCTATCTTGCAAGTCTATAGTCACCTATTATGTGTTATGATCCGTTAACCCTGAAGTGACAATAATCGGGATACTTACCGGTGATGACCGTAGTTTGAGGAGTTCATGTATTCACTATGTGTTAATGCTTTGGTCCAGTACTCTATTAAAAGGAGGCCTTAATATCCCTTAGTTTCCATTAGGACCCCGCTGTCACGGGAGGGTAGGACAAAAGAAGTCATGCAAGTTCTTTTCCATAAGCACGTATGACTATATTCGGAATACATGCCTACATTACATTGATGAACTGGAGCTAGTTCTGTGTCACCCTTGGTTATGACTGTTACATGATCGATCGCATCCGGCATAATTCTCCATCACCGATCCAATGCCTACGAGCTTTTCCTATGTTATTCTTCGCTTATTTACTTTTCCGCTGCTACTGGTACAATCACTACAAAACCCAAAAATATTACTTTTGCTATCGTTACCACTACTATCATATTACTTTGCTACTAAATACTTTGCTGCAGATATTAAGTTTCCAGGTGTGTTTGAATTGACAACTCAGCTGCTAATACTTGAGAATATTCTTTGGCTCCCCTTGTGTCGAATCAATAAATTTGGGTTGAATACTCTACCCTCGAAAACTGTTGCGATCCCCTATACTTGTGGGTTATGAGGCTCCAAAGCCAAAGTTCTCAGATGCTGCACTTAGACTCATTGCTTCTAAGCCACCCCTAAAGATGTGGGTGGTTAAGAAGAATTAACTCTCTTTTGCAGGGAAAGGTCTCCAGCCAGAAATCAAAGTCATCTGATACTTATGCTGGGGACCTAAAACATCTTATGGGGCGCAAGATAAAATGCCCAAATGGTCTTACTATGTATTTTGTTCATGGATTCCTTGACAATCATCCTATCTGCCCTAACCAGGATTTGAATTTGGATAATATACTTGTTCGTCAAATGTTTATGCTTCACATTTCCCTTGGTGAATCCTATCCTCCTAACTGCACTGTAGGGTACGATATCAAAGGCTTCTGAGTGGATTATGGACAGTGGATGCACTAACCAGATGACTGGTGATCAAAGGCTTCTCATGGACTCAACCTTACGTCCATCTGACAAGATTCACATCACATTTGTTGACACTGGTAAAAGCAAGGTATTGGGTCTAGGTAGAGTTGCAATCTCAAAGGATCAGCACATGGATAAAGTGATGCTTGTTGAATCCCTTGGTTTCAACTTAATGTCTGTCTCAATGCTTTGTGATCTGAACATGATTGTGATGTTTGTAAAATATCTTTGCCTTGTGCTTATGGAATCTGACAAATCTCTAGTCTTTGAAGGGTATCGAAAGGATGATTTGTACATGGTAGATTTCTCAGTAGGACCACAGTTGGCCGTATGTCTTCTAGCAAAAGCTTCAGAGTGTTGGCTCTGGCATCGGAGGCTAGGGCATGCTGGCATGAGGAACTTGTACACACTCGCAAAGAAGAAACATGTCGTAGGCATCGAGGGCGTCAAGTTCAAGAAGGATCATCTATGTGGTGCTTGCGAAGCTGGAAAGATGACAAGGGCCAAGCATCCCTCGAAGACAATCATGACGACATCTCGTCCCTTCGAGCTGCTTCACATAGAATTATTTGGCCCTACTCACTACTCCACTCTTACTACCACTACTTGCCTCTATGGCTTCGTCATTGTTGATGATTAATCAAGATATACATGGGTGCATATAATCCTCTACAAGAATGAAGTGCAGGATGTCTTCAGACGATTTGCCAATTGTGCCATGACGAACTATGGCATCAAGATCAAGCACATCAGAAGTGACAATGGCACAGATTTCAAGAACATCGGCCTCGACACTTACCTTGATACATTGGGCATTACTCATGAGTTCTCAGCTCCATACACACCTCAGCAGAATGGCATCATGGAGTGCAAGAACAAAACCCTCATTGAGATGGCTCGGACAATGCTTGATGAGTACAAGACTCCAAGGAAGTTCTGGCCTAAAGCCATTGATACTGCATGCCACGTCATCAACCGTGTTTATCTTGACAAGCTTCTAAAGAAGACGTCATATGAGCTACTAACTGGTAAGAAGACAAACGTAAGTTACTTCAGAGTATTTGGTGCTAGGTGCTGGATCAAGGATCCACATCACACTTCCAAATTCGCATCGAAAGCACATGAAGGTTTTATGCTTGGTTACGAAAAGGATTTGCACTCCTACAGAGTCTTCAACCTCTTTCACTATAAAGTGGTTGAACCTGTGGATGTGCGGTTCGATGAAACTAACGGTTCACAAAGAGAGCACCTGCCAAATATGTTAGATGAAGTCTCACCAAGTGAATCCATCAAGCTTATGGGTACTGGAGAAATCATACCTTCAGAGGCTCAGGCTGAAGAAGAACTCATCATCTCTGCACCAAATCAACCCGAAGACAATGCTCAGCCTGAAGTCAATGCCGATAATGAAGACAATGATCAGCAAGACCAAAATCTTCGTCCAGCTCATCCTCGTGTTGCAAATGAAGTGCAGATTGAGAAGATAATCGATAGCATCTGGTCCACTCACTCGTTCAAGAGCAACACAGCTAGCAAATTTCTATGGGCACTTTGCATTTGTATATATAGCTAAACACAAGAAAGTTGTTGAAGCCTTCATGGAACCTGAATGGATTCAAGCGATGCAAGAAGAGCTTCAACAGTTTGAGCGGAACAATGTGTGGGAATTGGTTAAGCGTCCTGACCCTCGGAAGCACAATATCATAGGCACCAAATGGATCTATCGCAACAAATAAGATGAGCATGGTCAAGTTGTCAAAAACAAGGCTCGTCTCGTTGCTCAAGGATACACTCAAGTTGAAGGGATTGACTTTGATGAAACATTTGCTCCGGTGGCTAGGCTTGAAGCCATTCGCATACTGCTAGCCTATGCCAACCATAACAACATCCTCCTATATCAAATGGATGTGAAGAGTGCTTTTCTCAATGGCAAGATTGAAGAAGACGTGTATGTTGCACAACCACCTGGTTTTGAAGATCCAAAACGTCCTGATATGGTATACAAGCTCAACAAGGCACTGTATGGCCTCAAACAAGCACCTCATGCTTGGTATGACACACTCAAATACTTTTTGAAGAGAAAAGGCTTCAAACCTGGGTCTCTAGATCCTACACTCTTCACGAAGACATATGATGGAGAATTGTTTGTGTGCCAAATCTATGTGGATGACATTATCTTCGGCTACACTGACAAGAGATACAGTGATGAGTTTGGACACATGATGCAAGAGTAATATCAGATGTATATGATGGGTGAGCTGAAATTCTTCCTTGGTCTTCAAATCCGTCAACAGAGCAACGGCATCTTCATATCACAAGAGAAATACCTCAAAGATTGTCTGAAGAAGTTTGGAATGCAAGACTGCAAAGGATACACGATGCCAATGCCAACTAAAAGTCATCTGGGCCCCGACGACAATGGTAAAGAGTTCGATCAAAAGGTATACCGCTCCATGATTGGTTATGTACTCTATTTATGTGCATCTAGGCCAGATATAATGCTTAGCGTTTGCATGTGTGCCTAATTCCAAGCGGCACCAAAGGAGCCGCATCACTTAGCTGTGAAGCGAATTCTTCGATATTTGGCTGACACCCCAACACTAGGATTATGGTATCCAAAGGGCTCAGAGTTTGATCTAGTTGGATTCTCAGATGCTGATTATGCTGGTGACAAGGTTGATCGCAAGTACACATTAGGCACATGTCACTTTCTTGAACGATCTCGTGTATCTTGGTCTTCAAAGAAGCAGAACTGTGTATCTCTCTCCACTGCAAAATCTGAATACATTGTTGCTGGATCTTGCTGTGCTCAGCTTCTATGGATAAAGCAAACTCTCAAGGACTATGGCATCCACCTGAAGCATGCGCCACTCTACTGCGACAATGAAAGCGCCATCAAGATTGCCAATAACCCAGTTCAGCACTCGAAGACAAAGCACATTCAGATCCATCATCATTTTCTCAGAGATCATGTTATGAAGGAAGATATTGATATCATTCACGCCAACACTGAAGAGCAATTGGCAGATATCTTCACAAAGCCCTTGGATGAGAAAAGGTTTTGCAAGTTGCGGTGTGAGCTAAATATCTTAGGATCCGCAAATGTCCTGTAATTGGACACACATCCTAACGCTTATGCATGTTGATGACTTAGATGTGCAACACACAAAGTAACATATATCTTCAATCAATGAAGACATACATTCTAAGTGTGAATACATCAACACGGAATTTGACATCGGAGCACCACGATAATTTTCTGTCGTGTCTGGGTCTAATACTTCCTATACGGTGGATAACGCCACCACCAAAATCTTTTTGAAGTGTTTTATGTGGCGTCAAAATTGCATAGTCTTCACATTTGATTTGTCTTCAACATTGATC
>NC_041386.1:556455422-556456576 GCF_002162155.2 Triticum dicoccoides | reverse complement strand
CATTCACTTATGGCTATGTCTTCACGATTGAATTTTTCTTGATGTAAGTGAATGTGATCGGAGCCTGACCTCTTATGTGCTTCTACCTCAAATTCTATCTATCCAAATCATATGCATTCTATTGAAACCTGTCATTTGTCTTCTCTGAGTCCTTGTCAGCAGAAGACAAAGAGACAAACATTTAAATCTATTTTTATTGCCATATCCTTTTTGCCTGAAAACCGGAGAAGTCGGAACGACCACCCAACAATCCAGGCGTGCACGGGAACATGGAACAACTTTCAATAAGTTGAATGCAAGCCACGTGTCCTTCAAATGAGAACCGCCAGGGGCACCTGCGTAATTGTGTTGTGCCGTCCCTATCCTTATAAATACACTACTCACCGTGGTCATTATCTCTTCTCCCACCTCTCCGCCTTGCACAAACCCTAGCGCCTCTGCTAGCTCGCGTCGATGCCAGAGATGAAGCGCTTGACTTCCGCAACTTCTTCGACGTCGTCCTCACACCGGCCGCGGACCTCGCCCTCTCCGTCGTCGTTGTAGGTGTCTTCCTGTAACATCCCAAATTTTCAATTTGGAATGTTATACATTAGATCATATATGCATATCATATTTTTATGTGCTTTTGGTTTTGATCCTAGAAATTCTACGCAACTCAAGGACCCACGGAGAGAGTTGGGGATTTCGTTATTTTCATATTTGAGTTTTCTCAAATATTGAGAATAGGATCATTTGATTTTGTTATTTTATCGTCAATTATTTCTATTACAAAAATATGAGAGAGGGAATAAAATGACTTTCCCAAAATAAAGAAATATTGAGGATTTAATAATAAAATCAAATAAGATTTTATTTCGGAGTTTTTCGTTATTTTATTTGAATTCAGGAAAAATGTGCGTTTTTCAAAATTGCATTTAGGCCCCAAATAAATGTTCACCTTGCGCGGCTTGATTTTAGAAGCCCGAGAAAATTTATTTCGGGATTTTTGGAGTCCGTTTCGTATTTATTTTTCTTTTCTGCGCGTAATTATTTATAAAAAACGAACCGACCTAACGGGCGGTGTCCGACCCGGACTCCGGCCCGACTAGGCTATATAAGCCGGGGGAGGCCCAGCCCCAGCCAAACCCTAGCCGAGCAGCCCCCAGCGCCGCCCC
>NC_041386.1:556412468-556455208 GCF_002162155.2 Triticum dicoccoides | reverse complement strand
CGCCGCCGCCCCGCGCCGCCCGCCGCCGACGCCGCCGACACGCCGCCCGAGGTCGTCTCGATTTCTGCGCCGATTTTTTTTATTTTTTCGAAAAACCATCAGGTTTTTCCGTCATTTTTTTATTTTTTAAGTTTCGGTTTTTTTTAATAGATCGGTTTTCCCAATTTATTTAAATAGCGAGTGTTCGTCCATTCGTTCGTTCTAATGAACGTTTGTCGTTTTTCTTTTCTCGGATTTAATCCGCGATTTTTCTGATCGCGATTCCTGATCCGAATTTCTTTTTAGTATAACTTTTCGCTCGTTTATCGGAATCAGCCAATTCAAATAGTGACATGATATGGCCAATATCATATTGCTCCTTTTGATCTTCATCTTCGGGGCTCCATGATCATCATCGTCACCGGCATGACACCATGATCTCCATCATCATGATCTCCATCATCGTGTCTCCATGAAGTTGCCTCGCCAACTATTACTTCTACTACTACAGCTAACGGTTAGCAATAAAGTAAAGTAATTACATGACGTTTATGTTGACACGCAGGTCATAAATAAATTAAGACAACTCCTATGGCTCCTGCCGATTGTCATACTCATCGACATGCAAGTCATGATTCCTATTACAAGAACATGATCATCTCATACATCACATATATCATTCATCACATCCTTTGGCCATATCACATCACATAGCATACCCTGCAAAAACAAGTTACACGTCCTCTAATTGTTGTTTGCATGTTTTACGTGGCTGCTATGGGTTTCTAGCAAGAACATTTCTTACCTACGCAAAAACCACAACGTGATATGCCAATTGCTATTTACCCTTCATAAGGACCCTTTTCATCGAATCCGATCCAACTAAAGTGGGAGAGACAGACACCCGCTAGCCACCTTATGCAACTAGTGCATGTCAGTCGGTGGAACCAGTCTCACGTAAGAGTACGTGTAAGGTCGGTCCGGGCCGCTTCATCCCACAATGCCGCTGAATCAAGATTGGACTAGTAACGGTAAGCATATTGAACAAAATCAACGCCCGCAACAACTTTGTGTTCTACTCGTGCATAGTAACTACGCATAAACCTGGCTCTGATACCACTGTTGGGGAACGTAACAATAATTCAAAATTTTCCTACGTGTCACCAAGATCTATCTATGGAGTCATCTAGCAACGAGGGAGGAGTGGATCTACATACCCTTGTAGATCACGTGCGGAAGCATTCAAGAGAACGGGGTTGATGGAGTCGTACTCGTCGTGATCCAAATCACCGATGATCCTAACGCCGAACGGACAGCACCTCCACGTTCAACACACGTACGGAGCAGCGACGTCTCCTCCTTCTTGATCCAGCAAGGGGGGAGGAGAGGTTGATGGAGATCCAGCAGCACGACGGCGTGGTGGTGGAAGTAGCGGGATTCCAACAGGGCTTCGCCAAGCGCTGTGGGAGGAGGGAGATGTGTCATGGGAGGGAGAGGGAGGCGCCAGGGCTTAGGTTAGGCTGCCCTCCCTTCCCCCCACTATATATAGGGCCAAGGGAGAGGGGGGGCGTGCAGCCTTGGCCCTTCCTCCAAGGAAGGGTGCAGCCAGGGAGGAGTCCATCCTCCCCAAGGCACCTAGGAGGTGCTTTCCCCCTTTAGGACTCTTCCTTTCTCTTATTTCTTGGCGCATGGGCCTCTTGGGGCTGGTGCCCTTGGCCCATATAGGCCAAGGCGCACACCCCTACAGCCCATGTGGCCCCCCGGGGCAGGTGGACCCCCTTGGTGGACCCCCGGACCCCTTTCGGCACTCCCGGTACAATACCGATAAGGCGCGAAACTTTTCTGGCGACCAAAACAAGACTTCCCATATATAAATCTTTACCTCTGGACCATTCCGGAACTCCTCATGACGTCCGGGATCTCATCCGGGACTCCGAACAACTTTCGGGTTACCGCATACTAATATCTCTATAACCCTAGCGTCACCGAACCTTAAGTGTGTAGACCCTACGGGTTCGGGAACCATGCAGACATGACCGAGACGTCCTCCGGTCAATAACCAACAGAGGGATCTGGATACCCATGTTGGCTCCCACATGTTCCACGATGATCTCATCGGATGAACCACGATGTCGAGGATTCAATCAATCCCGTATACAATTCCCTTTGTCTAGCGCTACGATACTTGCCCGAGATTTGATCGTCGGTATCCCGATACCTTGTTCAATCTCGTTACTGGCAAGTCTCTTTACTTGTTCCGTTACACATCATCCCGTGATCAACTCCTTGATCACATTGTGCACATTATGATGATGTCCTACCGAGTGGGCCCAGAGATACCTCTCCGTCACGCGGAGTGACAAATCCCAGTCTCGATTCGTGCCAACCCAACAGACACTTTCGGAGATACCCGTAGTGCACCTTTATAGTCACCCAGTTATGTTGTGACGTTTGGCACACCCAAAGTATTCCTACGGTATCCGGGATTTGCACGATCTCATGGTCTAAGGAAATGATACTTGACATTAGAAAAGCTTTAGCATACGAACTACATGATCTTGTGCTAGGCTTAGGATTGGGTCTTGTCCATCACGTCATTCTCCTAATGATGTGATCCCATTAACAACGACATCCAATGTCCATGGTCAGGAAACCGTAACCATCTATTGATCAACGAGCTAGTTAACTAGAGGCTTACTAGGGACATGGTGTTGTCTATGTATCCACACATGTATCTGAGTTTCCTATCAATACAATTCTAGCATGGATAATAAACGATCATCATGAACAAGGAAATATAATAATAACTAATTTATTATTGCCTCTAGCGCATATTTCCAACAGTCTCCCACTTGCACTAGAGTCAATAATCCAGTTCACATCGATATGTGATTAACACTCAAGGTCACATCCCCATGTGACTAACACCCAAAGAGTTTACTAGAGTCAATAATCTAGTTCACATTACCATGTGATTAACACTCGATGAGTTCTGGGTTTGATCATGTTATGCTTGTGAGAGATGTTATAGTCAACGGGTCTGAATCTTTCAGATCCGTATGTACTTCGCAAATTTCTTATGTCATATTGTAGATGCAACTACTACGCTACATTTGGATCTATTCCAAATAACTGTTCTACTATACGAATCCAGTTTACTACTCAGAATAATCTGGATTAGTGTCAAAGTTTGCATCGGCGTAACCCTTTACGACGAACTCTTTTACCACCTCCATAATCGAGAAAATTCCTTAGTCCACTAGTTACTAAGGATAACTTTGACCGCTGTCCTGTGATCCATTCTTAGATCACTCTTGTACCCCTTGACTGACTCATGGCAAGGCACATTTTAGGTGCGGTACACAGCATAGCATACTATAGAGCCTATGTCTTAAGCATAGGGGACGACCTTCGTCCTTTCTCTCTATTCTGCTGTGGTCGAGCTTTAAGTCTTAACTTCATACCTTACAACTCAGGCAAGAACTCCTTCTTCGACTGATCCATCTTGAACACCTTCAAGATCATGTCAAGGTATGTGCTAATTTGAAAGTACCATTAAGCGTTTTGATCTATCCTTATAGATCTTGATGCTCAATGTTCAAGTAGATTAATCCAGGCTTTCCATTGAAAAACACTTTCCAAATAATCTTATATGCTTTCCAGAAATTCTACGTCATTTCTGATCAACAATATGTCAACAACATATATTCATCAGAAGTTCTATAGTGCTCCCACTCACTTCTTTGGAAATACAAGTTTCTCATAAACTTTGTATAAACCCAAAATCTTTGATCATCATCAAAGCATACATTCCAACTCCGAGATGCTTACTCCAGTCCCTAGAAGGATTGCTGGAGCTTTGCATACTTATTAGCATCTTTCAGGATTGACAAAACCTTCCGGTTGTATCACATACAACCTTTCCTCAAGAAAATCATCGAGGAAACAATGTTTTGACATCCTATCTGCAAGATTTCATAAATAATGCAGTAATCGCTAATATAATTCCAACAGACTCTTAGCATCGCTACGAGTGAGAAAGTCTCATCGTAGTCAACTCCTTGAACTTGTCAGAAAACATCTTAACGACAAGTCGAGCTTTCTTAATGGTGACATTTGTCATCATTGTCCGTCTTCCTTTTAAAATCCATCTGTACTCAACAGCCTTACGACCATTGAGCCGTTCTGCCAAAGTCTACACTTTGTTTTCATACATGGATCCTCTCTCGGATTTTATGGCCTCGAGCCATTTATCGGAATCCGGGCCCACCATCGCTTCTCCATGGCTCGTAGGTTCATTGTTGTCTAGCAACATGACTTCCAAGACATGATCACGTACCACTCTGAAGTAGTACGCATCCTTGTCATCCCACGAGGTTTGGTAGTGACTTGATCTGAAGTTTCATGATCACTATCATAAGCTTCCACTTCAATTGGTGTAGGTGCCACAGGAGCAACTCCTTGTGCCCTGCCACACGCTAGTTGAAGAGACGGTTCAATAACCTCATCAAGTCTCCACCGTCCTCCCACTCAATTCTTTCGAGAGAAACTTTTCCTCGAGAAAGGACCCGATTCTAGAAACAATCCCTTATTGCTTTCGAATCTGAGACAGGGGGTATACCCAACTGTTTTGGGTGTCCTATGAAGATGCATTTATCCGCTTTGGGTTCGAGCTTATCAGCCTGAAACTTTTCACATAAGCGTCGCAGCCCCAAACTTTTAAGAAATGACAGCTTAGGTTTCTCTAAACCATAGTTCATACGGTGTCATCTCATCGGAATTACGTGGTGCCCCCTTTTAAAGTGAATGTGGTTGTCTCTAATGCCTAACCCATAAACTATCGTGGTAATTCGATAAGAGACATCATGGTATGCATCATATCCAATAGGGTGCAGTTATGATGTACGGACACACCATCACACCATGGTGTTCCTGGCTGTATTAGTTGTGAAACAATTTCCACAATGTCTTAATTCTGTGCCAAACTCGTAATTCAGATATTCATCTCTACGATCATATCATAGACATTTTATCCTCTTGTCACGACGATCTTTCAACTTCACCCTGAAATTACTTGAACCTTTCAATAATTCAGACTCGTGATTTATCAAGTAAATGTACTCAACATCTACTCAAATCATCTGTGAAGTAAGAACATAACGATATCCACTACACGCCTCAGCACTCATTGGACTACACACATCAAAATGTATTTCTTCCAACAAGTTGCTTTCTAGTTCCATTTTACTGAAAACGAGGCTTTCAGTCATCTTGCACATGTGGTATGATTTTCATGTCTCAAGTGATTCAAAAACAAGTGAGTCCAAACGGTCCATTTGCATGGAGTTTCTTCATGCATATACACCAATAGACATGGTCCGCATGTCTCAAACTTTTCAAAAATGAGTGAGTCCAAAGATCCATCAACATGGAGCCTCTTCATGCGTTTTATACCAATATGACTCAAATTGCAGTGCCACATTTGTGTGGTACTATCATTACTATCTTATACCTTTGGCATGAAAATGTGTATCACTACGATCGGGATGGTATTATTCAAATAAACAGAGTAACCATTATTCACCTTAAATGAATAACCGTGTCACGATAGACATAATCCAATCATGTCTATGCTCAACGCAAACACCAAATAACAATTATTTAGGTTTTAATACCAATCTCGATGGTAGAGGGAGCGTACGATATTTGATCAACCTTGGAAATACTTCCAACACATATCGTCATCTCACCTTTAGCTAGTCTCCGTTTATTCTGTAGCTTTTATTTCGAGTTACTCACACTTAGCAACCGAACCGGTATCTAATACCCTGGTGCTACTAGGAGTACTAGTAAAGTACACATTAACATAATGTATATCCAATATACTTCTATCGACAGCCTTCTCATCTACCAAGTATCTAGGATAATTCTGCTTCAGTGGTTGTTCCCCTTATTACAGAAGCACTTAGTCTCGGGTTCGGGTTTAACTTTGGGTTTCTTCACTAGGGCAGCAGCTAATTTGCCGTTTCATGAAGTATCCCTTCTTGCCCTTGCCCTTCTTGAAACTAGTGGTTTCACCAACCATCAACAATTGATGCTCCTTCTTGATTTCTACTTTTGTGGTGTCAAACATCGCGAATATCTCAAGGATCATCGTATATGTCCCCGATACATTATAGTTCATCACGAAGCTCTAGCAGCTTGGTGGTAATGACTTCGGAGAAACATCACTTTCTCATCTGGAAGATCAACTCCCACTCGATTCAAATGATTGTTGTACTCAGACAATCTGAGCACAAGCTCAACAATTGGCTTTTCTCCCTTAGTTTGCAGGCTAAGAAAATCATCAAGGTCTTATACCTCTTGACGTGGGCACGAGCCTGAAATCCCAATTTCAGCCCTCGGAACATCTCATATGTTCTGCGATGTTTCAAAACATCTTTGGTGCCTCAATTCTAAACCATTTAGCATTACGCACTGAACTATCATGTAGTCATCAAAACGTGTATGTCAGATGTTCGCAACATCCACAGACGACGTTAGAGGTTCAGCACACTGAGCAGTGCATTAAGGACATAAGCCTTCTATGAAGCAATGAGGATAATCCTCAGTTTACGGACCTAGTCCGCATAATTGCTACTAACAACTTTCAACTAAATTTTCTCTAGGAACATATCTAAACAGTAGAAAAGAAACATGAGCCACGACATAATTTGTGAAGACCTTTTGACTATGTTCAGGATAATTAAGTTCATCTTATGAACTCCCACTCAGATAGACATCCCTCTAGTCATCTAAGTGATTACATGATCCGAGTCAACTAGGCCGTGTCCGATCATCACGTGAGACGGACTAGTCAACATCGGTGAACATCTTCATGTTGATCGTATCTTCTATACGACCCATGCTCGACCTTTTGGTCTCTTGTGTTCCGAGGCCATGTCTGTACATGCTAGGCTCGTCAAGTTAACCTAAGTGTTTCGCATGTGTTCCGAGGCCATGTCTGTACATGCTAGGCTTGTCAACACCCGTTGTATTCGAACGTAAGAATCTATCACACCCGATCATCACGTGGTTCTTCGAAACGACGAACTTTCGCAACGGTGCACAGTTAGGGGGAACACCTTCTTGAAATTTTAGTGAGGGATCGTCTTATTTACTACCGTCGTTCTAAGCAAATAAGATGTATAAACATGATAAACATCACATGCAATCAAATAGTGACATGATATGGCCAATATCATATTGCTCCTTTTGATCTTCATCTTCGGGGCTCCATGATCATCATCGTCACCGGCATGACACCATGATCTCCATCATCATGATCTCCATCATTGTGTCTCCATGAAGTTGCCTCGCCAACTATTACTTCTACTACTACAGCTAACGGTTAGCAATAAAGTAAAGTAATTACATGACGTTTATGTTGACACGCAGGTCATAAATAAATTAAGACAACTCCTATGGCTCCTGCCGGTTGTCATACTCATCGACATACAAGTCGTGATTCCTATTACAAGAACATGATCATCTCATACATCACATATATCATTCATCACATCCTTTGGCCATATCACATCACATAGCATACCCTGCAAAAACAAGTTAGACATCCTCTAATTGTTGTTTGCATGTTTTACGTGGCTGCTATGGGTTTCTAGCAAGAACGCTTCTTACCTACGCAAAAACCACAACGTGATATGCCAATTGCTATTTACCCTTCATAAGGACCCTTTTCGTCGAATCCGGTCCGACTAAAGTGGGAGAGACAGACACCCGCTAGCCACCTTATGCAACTAGTGCATGTCAGTCGGTGGAACCAGTCTCACGTAAGAGTACGTGTAAGGTCAGTCTGGGCCGCTTCATCCCACAATGCCGCCGAATCAAGATTGGACTAGTAACGGTAAGCATATTGAACAAAATCAACGCCCGCAACAACTTTGTGTTCTACTCGTGCATAGTAACTATGAATAGACCTAGCTCATGATGCCACTGTTGGGGAACGTAGCAATAATTCAAAATTTTCCTACGTGTCACCAAGATCTATCTATGGAGTCATCTAGCAACGAGGGAGGAGTGGATCTACATACCCTTGTAGATCGCGCGCGGAAGCGTTCAAGAGAACGGGGTTGATGGAGTCGTACTCGTCGTGATCCAAATCACCGATGATCCTAGCGCCGAACGGACGGCACCTCCACCTTCAGCACACATACGGAGCAGCAACGTCTCCTCCTGCCTGGAGTTTCATATCGAAACCCTCTATCCGTTTAACCAACTTAAACAAGTTTTTGCTACTGTAAAAATTGCCTTAGATCCAGATTAGTAGAACGGAGTTGTTTTCTTTCGCCATTTGACTTTCGTTGCTTCGTTCGATTTGATTCTTTTTGCAAACCAGAGTTCTTAAGTTGAACCTTCTGGTTAGATCTCTTATTTTACTTTTACCTGTGCACTATATGAGTACTTATTGTATGCTTGTTTGTTTGCTGTGATAGAATACCCGGAGTGCGCCGCTTGTTACTTCGAATCGCTAGGTTTCCCGGATCATCAGCAAGGCAAGTAACACTTTGATCATACCTTTCCTACTACCCAGTTTATTGCATTAGATCAATCCTCAAACATTGCATGATTAGGATCTAATTAAATTGTGAGATGGGAAGTAGTTGAGGTAGTACCTATTACCTGTTTACTTTCAAACCTTTGGGAGTTACTTCTACGTTTGCTTATTATGCCATGCTATGCTAGTAGACGTGGATTGGGTGAGTGATATCCATGACATATGTGAGTTTGTTAATTAATGGTTTATCTAAGGTGGCAACTTAAACACACATCTGGGTGGATTGAGGCACCTGAGTATTCCAGGACTTGCCTGTTTTCTTTTGGACCGCCACCCAGGCTCAAAGGGATCATGAGACTATTCATACTAGAAACTTCCATGTGCAGCCACAAGCTATTATGGGCTCTAGCATAGTTGACTAAGTCATGCGAACTCTTACAGTGGTAGACTAGTAGATGTATGGGATGTGGGTGGTACGGTCTACCCGATCGTAAGGTGCTAGCGCTTCTGAAAGACTATGTCTCGGTCATCCGTCTTCTCAAACATAGTGCGAGAAACCAAACGGAGGCGATCGAGTCTTGTGGGGAAAAGTGCACAAACCTCTGCAGAGTGTAATAAACTAATCATGGTTAGCCGTGTCCCCGGTTATGGACAATCTTGAGTATCTAGTACTTGGATTATCATGTGAATCTCAACATGTTACCCTAAATTAATTTTGTTGGGTTTTTTTAATGATGATGCTTAATTGGGATTGAGAATGCTGTCAACCAATCTCAATGTATAACAACTACCATGATAGTTAAATAAATTTATTCCTTTGAAGGAGGGAAAATTTGGCTTTACGCAAAACTGTAACCATAGAGCTTTCCACCAGCCAAATATGCATATAGTATAGCTGTTTCATTCCATTACTCTCTATGTGTTACCTTGCCAGCATATTCCATGTGCTGACCTGTTTCGGGCTGCAACGTTAATGTTGCAGACTTTTTAGACGACGATTAAGGAGTTTTTAGGTCGTGGTTCTATACTCAGTGATGCCGTTGGAGTTGATGGACTCACTTATCTTCCAAGCCTTCCGCTGTTATCGTTATTAGATGGCCTTAAGCTATATTTATTGTAATAAGTTCTCTCTCGAGACACTCGATGTAATAAGTGTGTGATTGCTACTCTGCAATAAATCCTCCGAGTACTGTGTGGTGTCAGCATTACTGATCCAGGGATGACACCGGAGCACAGAGATCAGACTGTTTGAGGTCTGGTCGCTATAGAGATGGTATCAGAGCACACGCTGACTATAGGACACAACCACTAAGCTAAAGACCTAGATCACTACTCACTCTATTCTCTTCTGACTTCTCATCTTTTCTACTCTTTTAGGATGGCAGATGCAAGGAACAAGTCCACACAACCGGATGAAGATACACCCTTTGGACGTCACTTCAAGGAAGTCACTAGATACCTGAACATAGGAGTATCAAGCTTCACAGGAACCTACAATGCCACTTTACCTAAAGAAGAGCGTTGGATGATTCAAGTTCAAGTTCCAGGAAGGACGTTCATGCCAGTCACTGAGCCCATAGAGTTTTATTTTGATGCACCAACTTGGAGTCTAGGAAAGAGCATGGCAGCTCACATCGCCATGGGACGCATTGGAGAAGTCTACCGCAATGATCTCAAGGATACTATCTACCAGATTTGTGGGCGCCGAGATGAGCACTGGGAGATGATCAGCACCAGGAAGGATAGATCAATTGCATGTTTTATCCAGGAGTTAAACCAGCACATTCGACGATAGGAGAACCAGATGTGCGCCGCCATGATAGATCTGAAGAAGGCTAAGACTAGAATCAAGGAACTGGAGGAAGAACTCAAGGCTACACGTGAAGATTATGAAGAGGAAATTGAAGTATTGGTGGAGAAGAATGACGATCTGATCAAGAAGATTGGGATATTTATGGGAGGCCCTACACCAGTAGATGAAGACGAAGAACCCAAGGAGATTCACCTGGAAGACTACATCATCATCGACGACACAGACTTAGACCCAGACGAAAGCGATGATGACTATGTTGATGAAGCTGGAGCAGATATCATGGAGTCTGCAATCGAAGAATATTTCTAGTAGACCACCTCATTAGTAGTAGTAGTCCACCATGTAAATAAAGTAGTCCGAGCACTTTTGCGATAGCTAGATCGATTGTATGCCCTTGTTTGATTGAATGAAGTGAATTGTTTGCTTTTGCCTCATGTGCATATGGGTAGTGTTTTCTCTTTAGACCCCCTCTATTCTTACATCTCATCTTTTCTAAACCCTCAGATGCCTCTGAGACGTGACCCCGGATTTACCTTTCCACCGGAGCTCACCCAGTTGATCCAGCAGCAGAACACCTTGATGCAGTTGCTAGTCCAGAATCAGAACTAGGGGAACAACAACAACAACCCACCACCACCACCACCTGTTGATCACTTAGCCCGTTTTCTTAGGCTAAATCCGCCAGTGTTTTCCAGTAGCACCGAGCCGATAGTAGCAGATGATTGGCTCCGCAAGACAGCTAGAGAGTTGACCACAGCAGGATGCACGGATGCGGAGAAGGTGAAGTTTGCCGCACATCAGCTTGAAGGACCCGCAGCATCATGGTGGGAGAATTTCACAGCCACTTTCCCTGTCGACACTGTCACATGGGACCAGTTTCAGCAGGCCTTTCGTACTGCCCATGTTTCAGCAGGAGCTATGGCCATGAAGAAGTGTGAGTTTCGCAACTTGTGCCAAGGAGGACGGACAGTAGGCCAGTATGTGGAGGACTTTAGTAAGTTAGCACGTTATGCCCCAGATGACGTTGCTACGGATGCAGCTAAGCAGGAGAAGTTTCTGGAAGGACTAAACGATGAGTTGAGCATGCAGTTGATGGTAGCAACCTTCAACAACTACTAGGAGTTGGTAGACCGTGCTCTTATGATTGAAGGCAAGCAGCAGCAAATTGAGAATCGCAAGAGGAAGTATGGACAAGGAAAGTACAATTCAGGAGCTCAGCAGAAGCCACGTTTTACCCCTAGACCGGGAGGACATTTTAAGCATACCCATGGAGGAGGTAGCTCGCACAATCACAATGGCACCAGGAATGGTAATGGGAATGGAGGAAGCAATGGCCAGAATCGCACCAACCCATCAACCCCAGCCAAGAAGGACTTGAGCCAAGTCACTTGCTTTAAGTGTTCGAAGACAGGACATTATGCAAATGAATGCCCTGAAATACAAAATGGAAATAGCAATGGAAGCTCTGGGAAGAAGCCGAACCCTTTCAACAGGGGACAGGTGAACCACGTTAGCGTGGAGGAGGTTGAAGCTCAGCCCGATGCAGTAATAGGTAAGTTTTTGGTTAAGTCATTTACTGCACTCGTTCTTTTTGATACTGGTGCATCGCATTCATACATCTCAAGGGGATTTGTGGATAAGTATAACCTGTCAACCCAAGCCCTTAGGTCACCCATGTTAGTAACCTCGCCTGGAGCAGAATATATGGCTAGTCTATGGTGTGATCGGTTGCCATTAAGGATTGGTAACTATGTTTTCCCTCAGACCTAATAGTATTGGAATCCCAAGGATTGGATGTGATATTAGGCATGGATTGGTTGTCAAAGTATGAAGGGAATATTGAATGTGCTAGTAAGTCAATTTTGCTTACCACCCGAGAAGGGAGAAGGATCAAGTATGTATCCCGACATGTGCTAAAGAGGACTCAAGTAAATTGCTTAACAGGAGTTGTGCAGGAGGAAGTACCAGTAGTGAAGGATTTCCCTGAAGTATTTCCAGAGGACTTGCCAGGCATGCCACCGGATAGAGATATTGAGTTTTTGATTGAGCTATTGCCAGGCACCGGGCCAATATCGAAGAGACCATATAGGATGCCAGCAAAGGATTTGGTGGAAATTAAGAAGCAAATTAAGGAGTTACTGGATAAAGGATATATTCGCCCAAGTTCCTCACCTTGGGGATCGCAAGTACTTCTAGTGGAGAAGAAGGATGGATCGTTAAGGATGGTTGTCGATTATCGAGGATTGAATGAAGTAACCATCAAGAATAAGTACCCACTACCAATGATCAATGATTTGTTTGATCGATTGCAAGGAGCTAAGGTATTTTCCAAGATCGATTTGCGATCAGGATACCACCAGTTGAAGATTCGAGAACAGGATATTCCTAAGACAACTTTTACCACCAGGTATGGGCTGTACGAGTATACCGTTATGTCATTTGGTCTGACTAACACACCTGCCTATTTTATGAACATCATGAACAAAGTATTTATGGAGTTTTTGGATAAGTTCGTCGTGGTGTTCATTGATGATATCCTAGTTTACTCGAAGAATGAAGAGGAGCATAAGGAACATTTGCGATTGGTACTTGAGAAGCTCAGAGAACATCAGTTGTATGCCAAGTTCAGCAAATGTGAGTTTTGGTTGAAGGAAGTAGGATTACTCGGACACGTTATATCTGGAGAAGGTATAGCAGTTGATCCCACTAAAGTTGATACCGTGACCAAGTGGGAAGCACCAACCACTGTGGGAGAGATCCGGAGTTTTCTTGGACTCGCAGGATACTACCGGAGATTCATTGAGAATTTCTCCAAGATTGCGAAGCCTATGACGGAGTTATTAAAGAAAGATACCAAGTTCATATGGACGGAGGAATGTGAGGCTAGTTTCCAGGAGTTGAAGAAACGTTTGGTTACCTCACCAGTGTTGATTTTGCCAGACCAGACCAAGGATTATGAGGTGTATTGCAACGCTTCACGTCAAGGACTTGGAGCAGTGCTTATGCAGGAAGGGAGAGTTGTTTCATATGCCTCAAGACAACTGGAGCCTCATGAGTTGAATTATGCTACACATGATTTGGAGTTAGCAGCCGTAGTGCACGCATTGAAAACATGGAGACCTTTTCTGATTGGAAATCATTGTGAGGTGTACACGGATCATAAGAGTTTGAAATACATCTTCACCCAGAAGGAGTTAAACCTCAGACAAAGGAGATGGTTGGAGCTCATCAAGGATTATGATATGAAATTGCATTATCATCCTGGAAAGGCTAATGTAGTAGCTGACGCATTAAGCCGTAAGAGCCACGTCAATACATTAATGACGGGAGGAATACCAAGGGAGTTAGCAGAAAATCTTCGTGAACTATATTTGGAAATAGTTCCGAGAGGCTATGTAGCAGCATTGGAGATTCAGTCAACTTTGATGGATAGAATCAGAGAAGCTCAGAAGACTGACAAGGAGATTGCCTCTATTAAGGAGAAACTTAGCAAAGGAAAGGCTAAAGGATTTCGTGAGGATGAGCACGACACCCTACGGTTTGAAGACCGTGTTTATGTGCCCAATGACCTGGAGATTAGGAAGTTAATTCTGCAAGAGGCACATGATTCACCATATTCGATTCATCCAGGAAATACCAAGATGTATTTGGATTTGAAAGATATTTTCTGGTGGACCGGAATGAAGAAGGATATTGCAGAGTACGTAGCAGTTTGTGATGTGTTTCAGAGAGTAAAGGCAGAGCGTCAGAAGCCAGCAGGATTGTTACAACCATTGCCAATACCCGAATGGAAGTGGGATAAATTAGGCATGGATTTTATCACGGGATTACCCAGGACTCGTTCAGGCTATGACTCGATTTGGCTTGTAGTTGATCGATTGACGAAGGTAGCTCATTTCATCCCGGTAAAGACCACTTACACCAGTGCTAAGTTGGCAAACATATACATGACCAGGATCATATGTCTGCATGGAGTTCCGAGGAGTATCGTATCAGATAGAGGAACCCAGTTTACCTCAAAGTTCTGGAAGCAGTTGCAAGAAACTTCGGGAACCAGGCTAGAATTCAGTACAGCTTTTCATCCACAGACAGATGGACAGACCGAGAGAGTCAATCAGATTTTGGAGGATATGCTGAGAGCTTGTGCGCTAGATTACGGATCTAGTTGGGACGATAATTTGCCATATGCAGAGTTCTCTTACAACAACAGTTACCAAACCAGTTTGAAGATGGCTCCTTTCGAAGCCTTGTACGGAAGGAGGTGCAGGACACCGTTGTCGTGGGACAAAGTTGGAGACCGCCAGTTGTTTGGACCTGACTTGATTAAAGAGTCTGAACAGAAGGTGAAGTTGATTCGCGATAGGCTCAAGGTAGCTCAGTCCAGACAGAAGAGTTATGCAGATTCTAAACGCAAGGAGACAGTTTACAAAGTTGGAGATAGAGCTTATCTTCGAGTATCTCCACTTCGAGGAACAAAGTGTTTTGGAGTTAAAGGAAAGTTAGCGCCACAATTTGTAGGACCATATCGAGTTTTGGAGCGTATGGGAGAAGTGGCCTACAAGTTGGAATTGACCGAAGGATTGTCAGGAGTTCATGATGTGTTCCACGTTTCCCAGTTGAAGAAGTGTCACGCGGAGATGGCTGACATACCTTTGAGAGATACAGTGCCATTGGAAACTATTCAGTTGGATAACGATTTAACCTATGAGGAGAAACCAATTAAGATTCTCGAGTTTGCCAGTTGAGTCACTCGCAGCAAGGTTATCAAGTTTTGCAAAGTTTAGTGGAGCCACCACATGGAGGACGAAGCCACCTGGGAACGAGAGGAAGATTTGCTCAAGGACCACCCTCACCTATTTTCTAGCCAACCCGAATCTCGAGGGCGAGATTCATCTTAAGGGGGGTAGGTTTGTAACATCCCAAATTTTCAATTTGGAATGTTATACATTAGATCATCTATGCATATCATATTTTTATGTGCTTTTGGTTTTGATCCTAGAAATTCTACGCAACTCAAGGACCCACGGAGAGAGTTGGGGATTTCGTTATTTTCATATTTGAGTTTTCTCAAATATTGAGAATAGGATCATTTGATTTTGTTATTTTATCGTCAATTATTTCTATTACAAAAATATGAGAGAGGGAATAAAATGACTTTCCCAAAATAAATAAATATTGAGGATTTAATAATAAAATCAAATAAGATTTTATTTCGGAGTTTTTCGTTATTTTATTTGAATTTAGGAAAAATGTGCGTTTTTCAAAATTGCATTTAGGCCCCAAATAAATGTTCACCTTGTGCGGCTTGATTTTAGAAGCCCGCGAAAATTTATTTCGGGATTTTTGGAGTCCGTTTAGTATTTCTTTTTATTTTTCTTCTGCGCGTAATTATTTATATAAAAAAACGAACCGACCTAACGGGCCGTGTCCGACCCGGACTCCGGCCCGACTAGGCTATATAAGCTGGGGGGAGGCCTATCCCCAGCCAAACCCTAGCCGAGCCGCACCCAGCGCCGCCCCGCCGCCGCCGCCTCGCCGCGCCGCCCCCTGCCGACGCCGCCGCCGCCGACACGCCACCCGAGGTCGTCTCGATTTCTGCGCCGGTTTTTTTTCGAAAAACCGTTCGGTTTTTCCGTCATTTATTTTTTATTTTTTAAGTTTCGGTTTCTTTTAAATAGATCGGTTTTTCCGATTTATTTAAATAGCGAGCGTTCGTCCATTCGTTCGTTCTAATGAATGTTCATCGTTTTTCTTTTCTCGGATTTAATCCGCGATTTTTCTGATCGCGATTCCTGATCTGAATTTCTTTTTAGTATAACTTTTCGCTCGTTTATCGGAATCAGCCGATTCAAGCGCCTGGAGTTTCGTCTCGAAACCCTCTATCCATTTAACCAACTTAAACAAGTTTTTGCTACTGTAAAAATTGCCTTAGATCCAGATTAGTAGAACGAAGTTGTTTTCTTTCGCCGTTTGACTTTCGTTGCTTCGTTCGATTTGATTCTTTTTGCAAAGCGGAGTTCTTAAGTTGAACCTTCTGGTTAGATCTCTTATTTGACTTTTACCTGTGCATTAGAGGAGTACTTATTGTATGCTTGTTTGTTTATCTGCGATAGAATACCCGGAGTGTGTCGCTTGTTACTTCGAATCGCTAGGTTTCCCGGATCATCAGCAAGGCAAGTAACACTTTGATCATACCTTTCCTACTACCCAGTTTATTGCATTAGATCAATCCTCAAACATTGCATGATTAGGATCTAATTAAATTGTGGGATGGGAAGTAGTTGAGGTATTACCTATTACCTATTTACTTTCAAACCTTTGGGACTTACTTCTACGTTTTCTTATTATGCCATGCTATGCTAGTAGACGTGGATTGGGTGAGTGATATCCATGACAGATGTGAGTTTGTTAATTAATGGTTTATCTTAGGTGTCAACTTAAACACACATCTGGGTGGATTGAGGCACCTGGGTATTCCAGGACTTGCCTGTTTTCTTTTGGACGGCCACCCAGGCTCAAAGGGATCATGAGACTATTCATACTAGAAACTTCAGTGTGCAGCCACAAGCTACTATGGGCTCTAGCATAGTTGACTAAGTCGTGCGAACTCTTACAGTGGTAGACTAGCAGATGTAGGGGATGTAGGTGGTACGGTCTACCCGATCGTAAGGTGCTAGCGCTTCTGAAAGACTATGTCTCGGTCATCCGTCTTCTCAAACACCATGTAGTGCAAGAAACCAAATGGAGGCGATCGAGTCCTGTGGGGAAAAGTGCACAAACCTCTGCAGAGTGTAATAAACTAATCATGGTTAGCCGTGTCCCCGGTTATGGACAATCTTGAGTATCTAGTACTTGGATTATCATGTGAATCTCAACATGTTACCCTAAATTAATTTTGTTGGGTTTTGTTTAATGATGATGCTTAATTGGGATTGAGAATGCTGTCAACCATTCTCAATGTTTAACAACTACCATGATAGTTAAATAAATTTATTCCTTTGAAGTAGGGAAAAATTGGCTTTACGCAAAACTGTAACCATAGAGCTTTCCACCAGCCAAATATGCATATAGTATAGTTGTTTCATTCCATTACTCTCTATGTGTTACCTTGCCAGCATATTCCATGTGCTGACCCGTTTCGGGCTGCAACGTTAATGTTGCAGACTTTTCAGACGATGATTAAGGAGTTTTTAGGTCGTGGTTCTACACTCAGTGATGCCATTGGAGTTTATGGACTCACTTATCTTCCAAGCCTTCCGCTGTTATCGTTATTAGATGGCCTTAAGCCATATTTATTGTAATAAGTTCTCTCTCGAGACACTCGATGTAATAAGTGTGTGATTGCTACTCTGCTATAAATCCTCCGAGTACTGTGTGGTGTCAGCATTACTGATCCAGGGATGACACAGGAGCACAGAGATCAGACTGTTTGAGGTCTGGTCGCTACACTTCCGCCGCCATGTTAGGGCAAGGAAGATTGAATTGCTCGACCTCTCTCTCCACCTCGGCTAGCAGTTCATCTGTGGTAATTAAATCTTACTTTTTACTACCTTTCATATCCGTCAGATCCATCCACTTCAACCAAAAGTGGTTTCTTCACTTCCAAATATGGATCCATCCTTATCTTCATCTCATATCATGCCAAGTATATTCACTTATGCTTCACAACTAATTAGATTCCTCACTTGTACTTATTCATGGTCATACAAATCTGGAACCGACTCTCTTCAAGTAAGTGAATGTCTTCGCACTATGAGATCAATGTCTTCAAACTGATTTATCTTAAAAATCTTCTGAGAATGCATATGACCTCTTCCCCTTCCCTCGCATCTCTAATGCTGTCACAGGTACATGTCCATGGAAGAATCCCTTGGTTCTCATAGTTTGCATTCATATGCAGAGTTCTTACATCGTCATATTCACTCACCTGAAGCCAGTTCCTGTCTGACCAGCAAAAGGAAGCCATTCACTGTCTTGAAGCCTTTCAATCTTAATACAATGGCAATAGAGAAATCAGCTAGAAAGGGTGGCAGGCAGCGCCATGGAAATACAACTAAGGATTTACCTCCAGATCTGTTTGAGCTGTACAAATCAGATCCTGAGGAAAGCTACAACCAGCGCAAAACCTGAATCCAATGGATTCAAAGATATTGGGCGGAAGAATGGTTCATGTGCAGATTTGTGATTGCTGAATATGCTGAAAAAAACGCCATCAAGGGCCCTTGGGGAGATATTCTATACAGAAATCTGGAGCCCAAGTCCAAGTCTGAAGCCATTGCTCAAGGCTTCTACCCTTGCATGGTTCGAGGGCCACAGCCAGAGAATTCCGACCCATCATCCTTGTTATGGTGTTGTGAAGACAATCTATTCAAGTGCAATTATCAGTTTGCAAAGGAGTCTGTTGTCAAAAATAAGAAGGAGTTTGGCCTCGACTTCAACCCTGGCCCATCTGCTCTTAGGGTTGATGGCACCCATGATGCCAATCCAAATGTCATCGGCCCCTTCTACAACCTCGATGGCCTTCTCACTCACATAGCTATACAGGGGGCTATGGTGGAGCACTCTGCTGATGACGCAGACTCTGAAGAAGCACCAGCTCCACCCAAGCCGCAGAAGAAGAATAAATCAAAGACTTCAAAGCCCCCTACCTCACCAAAAGCTTCGTGTGTGAAGCCATTGGCCACTGCACCTCCTGAAGCCAGTGTGCAGTCCGAAGACTTGTCTCGTGTCTCCAAGAAGGCCGAGAAGACAAAGAAAACCAAGAAGCCCAAGAAGATTTCTGAACATGAACTGACTCCAACTACCGTTCTCAGGAACGAAGAAGACACCATTGATTTGTCAAGTGAAGAAGATCTTGGTGATGATGCCCTTGAGCAGCTGATAAAGAGCAAGCAAGAGGCGGAGATCTTCAACGATCTGCCCCTCTTTGACGTGGATATTCTGAACAACTTCATTGATGAGAGGTTTGACGACCAGAGCATAAGCATCGATGATCTTCAACTTCCTGTGGATATCAGCGTCACCTTCCATGGAGCCATTGCAAATGAGCTAGTTGTGGCTCAGAAGATAGTGGAGCTGAAGAACAAAATTGACTATGAAAAGGCTTACTTCAAAAAGAACATGGCCAAGCTCAGTGTGGCAGACGTTCAGATCTTCAAGAAGACGTTGCATGAGCTCAAAGAACAGTTTCACAAGAAGTGTGAAGAAGCAAAAGGTTCAAGAGAGCGCATGAAGTACTTTGCGCAGAAATGTGTTCAAGCACACAATGAGGCTGAGAAGCGCAAGGCTCTTGGGCGTCCTGGCATCGGCCCCAATATGCCTGCCAAACAAAAGAAGAAGTCTGCTGAAGCCCCAACTGAAGCACCAAGGCAGGAAGCACCTCGCATTGTCTTCCCTGCCAGCATGACAGGCTCGAAGCCTAAGGTCCCCTTAGCAGCTTCAGAACTAAAGAAAACAAGGGTAGCTGAAGCCGAAGCCAAGAAACGCAAGCACAAGAATACCTCTGATGATGCACCATCAAAGAAGAAATTGAAGAAGTCTTCAAAGAAAGAGTGTGCTGCGGCCTTTGAGCCCCTTGTGGTTGAGCCCATTTCTGTTGCCTGTCCAGCTTCCACCAACCAAGAGCGTCGCCTAGTGATCCACGAGCCTGATTTCACAGAGGCTCCTGAAGATGAAGAAGTTCCAGTTGTTGACCCCATCACGACTGAAGACATTGGTCGTGAAGACAATGTAGAAGATGATGAAGTCCTTCCTCAACTCGAGCATCAAGTGGTATCATCGCCTATTCTTATGAACAACGAACTCATCAGCATTGGTCGTCCCTTGATGCCAATTGCTCAGGATGATTCATGGGTCGGTCGCCCTCAACAAGACACCCCCATTCATGAAGACACACCCAGAACTCCAACACCTCAAGTCACCACTCTGGTGCTTGACGATCATAGCTACATGGTACAGACCTCTCCGTACCACAGGCGTCACCCGCTTTTTGCAGGCTTCGGAAAGGCCCCAGGTCACCATGACGAGCATTCCAGAAGGGGATGTGCAACAAATCTTAGTAGCCTGTCAAGTGTTTCCCGAAGTCACCCCAACTGTGAATGTCTCCGAGTCTGGAGCTAAAGTTGCTGAAGACATTCCGGCTGCATCAGCCGATGAAGAAAATAAAGAAACAAGAGAAGAAGACAGAGTTGCTACACCCCCTCCTACTGAACAAGTCATTCTCGAGGAGAATGAGTTTGTGTCTGACCCTCCTGTTACTGAACAAACGGAGGTTGAAACTACTGAGGCTGCCACAAACAATGATGTTGAAGCCAATGACACTGACATGGCTGAAGACAATGTGGCGCCTAAAGTCAATGTGGAACCTGAAGCTAATGTGGTGCCTGAAGCTCAAGTACAACCTGAAGCCACTGTGCATGCTGAAGCTACTATTCCATCTCCAAGGCCTCACACCATTGAACAGGCTTATAATCGTGGTGAACTTGTCACGGTCCGATGGCCCATCATGGTGCCTCCCACTGCTCCCGGACCTCAATATGACTATCACGTGGAGCAGAGGCCACAAGTTCAGAAGCCAAAGCCCAGGCTGCCAAGGCTTCCAGGTGCTGCCACATCCCTAGGATCGTTCAACGTGAACAGCTTCAGGGCACACAATACCTTCTTCGATAGCGCCAAGAATCCGTACTCGAAGCCAAAGATCTCATCCGATCGATTCTGGAGCTATCAGCAGCGCAACTAATACTCCTGCATCCTCTACAATCAGGGGTGAATATGTCCACACATGCGCCTTGATTGTGAAGCCATTGCAGGGTTGCCCTGTATTGAAGAAGCCCTTGACTGCTTTAGGGAAGTTGGTCTTCTGCCATTCGTTACGGACAAGGAGCACTGGAATGAAGAACTGCTGCTACAATTCTATGCAACACTTCATATTCACGGCTACAACAGGGATCCGAAGACATGGATCCTTGAGTGGATGTCAGGAGATGTGCATCATGAAGCCTGTCGACGGTCCTGGAAGAGTCTCACACTACTATGCCCAGAAGAAGATCTTCACGAAGATGGCTTCACTGAGGGATTCAAATTTGATCCAGACCTCCACGCAATGCAAGCTAGTGCCGCACTCCATCAATAGAAGATTCTGAGTACTCGTCTTCGGCTGCAACTGTTGTTGCGAGAGTCATCGATGCCGAAGACGACGCCACTTCACCAACCATGGCTTCACTGCATCTCGACACTGCACCAGGCCCTTCTGCACCACCGCACTCCAACGTTGACCCTGCCCCTTCATCTACTCCTGATGGGAATGAGTAGATGATCTATCTCTTCAAACCTTTTTGGTCATTACTGACAAAAGGGGGAGAAGCATATGAGTTGATAGTCTTCAAGCAGGTCCTTATGCGTGGTTGCACTATTTTTGTCAAGTGTTTACAACTCTCGTCTTTTGATACATTTGGTTTTCTGGGTTGTAACACTTAAACTCGATGGTCGTCTGCTACTTTCTCTGCTACTCTATGATGGATGATAAATTCCGCATGAAGTCATTTCGCATATGTCCATTTTTCATTATGCATGTCATTATCTTTGTTATATCTTTATATGCATGATAAATTGTCTTCATAAGTTGAATAGGATCTCCACAAAGTAAAACATGCCATGTGCATTTGCATTCAAAAGCAAACTACTTATATGCACATCTTCAGGGGGAGCCTTTTGCCACTTATGAAGACAATGTCGTAATTCTCAACTTTCACATACTTTTATCCCCGTTGAAAACTTCAACCAGTTTGTCATCAATCACCAAAAAGGGGGAGATTGTAAGTGCATCTAGTGCCACCCCTAGTTGGTTTTGGAGTATTGACGACAAACTTCGTTGAGGGACTAATGTGTTTGTGAGAATTGCAGGATAACACAGGTAGTAGTCGCTCATTGATTCGGTTTACCTACCAGAGATGACCCCTAAAAATGTGTGAAGACATTGAAGACAATGGTGGTCTGTGAAGAGATTCACATTGAAGACTATGACATGAGAAGACATAGTATGAAGACTATGGAGTACGAAGACATAGTTGTTTTGTAGTTTCCTTTTCTTCTTTGTTGAGTCATAGGAACCACCATACTGTTAAGTGGGGTCCAAGTGAACAAAGTCAGAGTGACTGATGTGATGCTCAACCAAATCCTATGTCTTCGAGCGAAGACAATGAGAGCAAATCTTATCCAGAGCTGGATAAGTCAGCTTCACTTGTAGCCCAAGTCAAGCTGTTGCATGTGTTTGAAATCTGACCGTTGGACACGTGTCATTTCCTTAGTGACCCAGGGTCATTTCGGAAAAATCAGATCGGGTTGCCTCCTGGCTATAAATAGCCCACCCCCTACACCATAAATTGGTGGCTTCTCGGAGTTAGTGCACGGCTTTTGTCGTTTGAGAGCAACCCACCTCTGTAGCGTTTGAGAGAGATCCTTGTGAGGACAAAGCCCAAAACACCCAGAGCCAAAGAGTGTTAGGCATCACTGAAGTCTTTCTGTCTGCGTGATCTGAAGACTTGTTACACTTGAGGATTGTGAATCCTCTAGCCGATTAGGCGTCGCGTTCTGAGCATCCAAGAGTCATTGTGGATTGCCGGTGAACAAAGTCTGTGAAGGTTTGGAAGTCTACCTTGAAGACTTACCAGAGTGATTGGGAGATGGCCGTGTGTCCTTAGCTCAAGGGGAATAAGGTGAAGACGCAGTCTTCTGAGTTGAATCTCATCCTCCCTAACCAAACGTACAGTTGTCACAGCAACTAGAACTGGTCTTCCAAACTCGTGTCCTCTCCAAGCAACTGGTTCTATCCTTCTCATCTCTTTACTTTACAGTTGTCTTCATGAAGTCATTGCCTGCTTGCATGATCTGATTGGCTTCACTGTGTGAAGATTGTTCGCTATTTGGCTTCATACTATCTTCCATCCTGATCCATACTACCTAGCTGCAGATAGTCTTCGTGCTTTCACTTCATTGCTTACTTGACTATGGCTTGTCTAGTGTAGTCTACCTTCCGCTGCATATCAATAGGTTCATTTGTACTATTTGTCTTCAAAGCCCCCGTGTACTCTTTGGGTGTTAATCACATATCGATGTGAACTAGATTATTGACTCCAGTAAACTCTTTGGGTATTGGTCACATAGCGATGTGAACTATGGGTGTTAAATCACATGGTGATGTGAACTAGATTATTGACTCTAGTGCAAGTGGGAGACTGAAGGAAATATGCCCTAGAGGCAATAATAAAGTTGTTATTTTATATTTCCTTATTCATGATAAAGGTTTATTATTCATGCTAGAATTGTATTGATCGGAAACCTTAATACATGCGTGAATACATAAACAAAATTGTGTCCCTAGTGAGCCTCTACTAGACTAGCTCATTGATCAAAGATGGTTAAGGTTTCCTAACCATGGACATGAGTTGCCATTTGATAACGGGATCACGTCATTAGGAGAATGATGTGATGGACATGACCCATCCGTTAGCTTAGCATATTGATCGTTCAGTTTTATTGCTATTGCTTTCTTCATGTCAAATACATATTCCTTCGACTATGAGATTATGCAACTCCCGGATACCGGAGGAATGCCTTGTGTGCTATCAAACGTCACAATGTACCTGGGTGATTATAAAGATGCTCTACAGGTATTGAAGGAAATATGCCCTAGAGGCAATAATACAGTTGTTATTTTATATTTCCTTATATCATGATAAATGTTTATTATTCATGCTAGAATTGTATTAACCGGAAACTTGATACATGTGTGGATACATAGACAAAATACTGTGTCCTTAGTAAGCCTCTACTAGACTAGCTCGTTAATCAAAGATGGTTAAGTTTCCTAACCATAGACATGTGTTGTCATTTGATGAACGAGATTACATCATTAGAAGAATGATGTGATGGACAAGACCCATCTGTTAGCTTAGCATATTGATCATTCAGTTTTATTGCTATTGCTTTCTTCATGTCAAATACATATTCCTTCGACTATGAGATTATGCAACTCCCGGATACCGGAGGAATACCTTGTGTGCTATCAAACATCACAACATAACTGGGTGATTATAAAGATGCTCTACAGGTATCTCCGAAGGTGTTTGTTGGGTTGGCATAGATCAAGATTAGGATTTGTCACTCTGAGTATCGGAGAGGTATCTCTGGGCCCTCTCGGTAATACACATCATAATAAGCCTTGCAAGCAATGTGACTAATGAGTTAGTTATGAGATGATGTATTACGGAACGAGTAAAGATACTTGTCGGTAACGAGATTGAACTAGGTATGAAGATACCGATGATCAAATCTCGGGCAAGTAACATACCGATAACAAAGGGAATAACGTATGTTGTTATTACGGTATGACTAATAAAGATCTTCGTAGAATATGTGGGAACCAATATGAGCATCCAGGTTCCATTGTTGGTTATTGGCCAGAGAGGTGTCTCGGTCATGTCTACATAGTTCTCAAACCCGTAGGGTCCGCACGCTTAACGTTCATGACGATTTTGTATTATATGAGTTATGTGATTTGGTGACCAAATATTGTTCGGTGTCCCGGATGAGATCACGGACATGACGAGGAGTCTCAAAATGGTAGAGAGGTAAAGATTCATATATATATATATATATAGGACAATGATATTCAGACATCGGAAGTGTTCTGGGGTACCGGGTACATATCGGGTCACCGGAAGGGGTTCCGGGCATCCCCCGGCAGCTACATGGGCCTAATGGGCCAAGAAGGGGACATACCAGCCCCTAGGGGGCTGGTGCGCCCCATGTAAGACAAATAAGGGCGGAAGGAAAGAGGGGAAGAGAGAAAGGAAGGGGAGCAATTCGGCCTCCCCCTTCCTTCTCTCCTCCCTCCTCCTTCCTTCCCCCTCCGGATGGATATGAGAGGGGGGAGGCCGAATAGGGAGACGCCCAAGTAGGATTCCTCCTACTTGGGGTGCCCCCTTGGCTGCCTCTCCTCCCCTCCAATATATATATATGAGGGGGCACCGCTAGAACATAGATCAATAGTTGTTAGCCGTGTGCGGCGCCCTCCCCCCTCCCCCCCCTCCACAGTTTACGCCTCCTGTCATATTCACGTAGTGCTTAGGCGAAGCCTACGCAGATCACTTCACCATCACCGTCACCACGCCGTCGTGCTGACGGAACTTTCCCTCGATACTTTGCTGGATCAAGAGTTCGAGGGATGTCATCGAGCCGAACGTGTGCAGAACTCGGAGGTGCCATACGTTTGGTGCTTGATCGGCCGGAACAAGAAGAAGTTCGACTACATCAACCGCGTTGTCAAACGCTTCCGCTTTCGGCCTATGAGGGTACGTGGACACACTCTCCCGCTCTCGTTGCTATGCATCTCCTAGATAGATCTTGCGTGAGCATAGGAATTTTTTAAATTGCATGCTACATTCCCCAACAGGTATCTTCGAAGGTGTTTGTTGGGTTTGCATAGATCGAGATTAGGATTTGTCACTCCGAGTATCGGAGAGGTATCTCTGGGCCCTCTTGGTAATGCACATCATAAAAAGCCTTACAAGCAAAATGACTAATGAGTTAGTTACAAGATGATGTATTACGAAACGAGTAAAGAGACTTGTCGGTAACGAGATTGAACTATGTATGTGGATACCGACGATCCAATCTCGGGCAAGTAACATACCGATGACAAAGGGAATAACATATGTTGTCATTACGGTTCGACCGATAAAGATCTTTGTAGATTATGTAGGAACCAATATGAGCATCCAGGTTTCGCTATTGGTTATTGACCGGAGAGGTGTCTCGGTCATGTCTACATAGTTCTCGAACCCATAGGGTCCGCACGCTTAACGTTCGATGACGATTTAGTATTATATGAGTTATGTGATTTGGTGACCGAATGTTGTTCAGAGTCCCCCATGAGATCACGGACATGGCGAGGAGTCTCGAAATGATAGAGAGGTAAAGATTGATATATAGGATGATAGTATTCGGACACGGGAAGTGTTCCGGATAGTACCAAGTATTTATCGAAGTACCGGGGGGTTACTGAAACCCCTGGAGGGAAGATATGGGCCATAAGAGGGGAGCGCACCAGCCCACAAGGGTTGGTGCGCCCCCCTTAGGCATGTGGCTGAATTGGAGAAGGAGGAGAAGGGGTTCAGCCCCCCTTTCCTTCTCTCCTTCCCCCTTCCCTTTTCTCTCCGGCTAAAAAAGGAAGGGGGGGGGAGGCCGAATTGGAGGAGGCCCCCCAAGTAGGATTCCTCCTACTTGGGGCGCCCCATGCCTGCTCCCCTCCCCCTCCCACCTATATATACGTGGGGAGGGGCTGGCTAGAACACACACACCAACAATTGTTAGCCGTGTGCGGCTACCCCCTCCATAGTTTACATCTCCGGTCATATCTTCATAGTGCTTAGGCGTAGCCCTGCACGGACCAGTTCACCATCACCGTCACCAAGCTGCCGTGCTGACGGAATTCATCTTCTTCCTCGACACCTTAGCTGGATCAAGAGGACGAGGGACGTCATCGAGATGGACGTGTGCAGAACTCGGAGGTGTCGTACGTTCGGTGTTTGATCGGTCGGATCTAGAAGAAGTTCGACTACATCAACCGCAATGTTAAAACGCTTCCGCTTTCGGTCTACGAGGGTACGTAGGCACACTCTCCCCCTCTTGTTGCTATGCATCTCCTAGATTGATCTTGCATGAGCGTAGGAATATTTTTAAAATTACATGATGTGTTTCCCAACAGATATGACACCACATGCCACAACCAAAACAAGATGAGGCACCGAACAAGGCTCACAAAATCTGTAGTAGCCCTAGAAAAGAGAGCGGTTGTTGTCCTGCCGCGCTGGTCCTACGGGGCCTTATCACGACGACTTTCTGTCTACTACAACAAGTTTTGTCCGGTTTCAGCGAGGGAGGGGCCATGACGGCGGCGCGTCTTCAGCTCATTTCAGTGCTTGTAGACTTGTAGTGATCGCTAGGTGGTCTATGAATTTGAATGTAATTTTTATTATTTCTGGTGTTCATTGTACTGCAATGATTAAAGATGAATAAATTAGATTTTTTTTCTTAAAAAAAGAAAAGAGAGTGGAACATTGTTATAACACCACGATAATTTAAGAACGACACACATAATAGTTCAGATAAACCACCTTTGATTGGCTGGTGTTATAGACAATCGGTCGATGTGGGAGGAAAAGTATGAATTTTGTGCAGGTAGATATGCACACATTATCAAAATAGTGTTGCTCATTGTCTAGCTAATATTGATCATTCTGAAGGTAGCATCGTTTGTTCGTCGCGCCGTGCTCCAGACAGTGCTTCTAGTTTTGTATTAACAGATTGTAACATTATTTCAGAGGAATAAATCCAATATTCTCTCACAAAAGAAAAGATGCGCACACATCCTTTGTTCTCTCTTATTCGTTTGTTTAAATAGGTTTTATGGACGGGGCGTCTTGCTCCCGGGCTCAAGATGAGCCCGAGAGTGAACAGTAAACTCATCAAAAATAGTTAAAATAATTTTAAAAAATATGGTGAAAGATGTTTGAGTACATGATGTCTATGCCAAATTTCAGCGCATTTGAATATCTGAGTAGCTCTCAGCAAAAAGACAAATTTAAAGTCTGTGAAAAAGTGTACTGTTTCTGCCTTATTTGGACCGATTTTGTTTTTTGGCTGAGAGCTACTCAGATGTTTGAATGCGCTAAAAATTGGCACGGAGCTCGCACACTCAAACATCTTCCATGAAAAAAGCAGATTTTTTTTAAATCTAGTAATTATTTGAATTTATTGTTCATCGGGTGGAGATGAGCCTGGGATCAGAATTCGATATTCAGATTTTTTTTAAACTAGATATATATTTATCATGTTTGTTTTGCGAAAAGAGCCAAGATCTGTCATAAAAGTTGACAAATACAAAGCGCCTGAAACATAATAAATTTTACGTAGAGGTCTCCCGGACCGTTGGACGACTATTGCTGCTTGCAACACGCTGTTGTGGCCCCTTCCATACTGGAGTCGGCTTGTCCTTGTTGATGATAACTGGAAAATCTTCATGCATGTATCCCTAAGGATCATTGCCTCAGAGTCGTAGTCATTGCCATTGAACCTGTAACCTCATCGCCCCAGGAGCCGACAGGAATAAAGTCGAATTCATCTCGATGAACGAACTCGAGGAGGTTCAGGGTCCGAGAAATTGACTCGGAGATGAAACACCAACATCCGCCCAAGCCAATTAGAACCCTAAATTATATAGTAGGCGGATTCAAGGCACAGGGATTCCCCTCAATGCTATGGTCCATTGGAATGGTATACAGACAGGAGGCAAATCTATAGACTCGTCGGCGGAGATTGAGGGATGGAAGGTCTCACCCTAGTCACCTTCGTGAGAGATCATTGGCTTCCGTTGACAGCCCTCACTGCCGTTCCCTTCCACCTGGGTCCATATCGTATGGCCGACCTATGTATTTATCATATTATGTGTATTTCTTTTTGCAAAATAGGATTCCATGGGTTTCATGGAGATGCCAATTGTGCATCTAATAGCATACATTTTACTATTGATGAAGAATATGGTCAATTTTACAAGTGTACAACCACGTGACATATGTGGTAAGCAATCCAAACTACTCCCTCCGTTCCTAAATACTGTACAAGTCTTTTCAGAAATTTCAATGTGAACTACATACGGATGTACATAGACGCATTTTAAAATGTAGATTCACTTATTTTGCTTCATATGTAGTCCCTATTGCGATCTCTAAAAAGACTTATACTCCTGAAGCATACGTACTTAAGAGGGGGTATTTAGAGATTGCTTCATATCGTAATGTGGTACGTATGCTTGTAGTTTTTTTTTAAACACTCCCTCTATTCCTAAATGTCTATTTGCCCATTTTCACCTGGTCGGAACATTTGCCCCAGCGACTTACATTTCAGAACAGAGGGAGTATTTAGAAATAGAGAGAGTGTTAAAAAAAATTACAAGCATACGTACCACACTACGATGAGCATCCTTTTCTCTTAAAAAAAACTTAACGGTTCTGCTGAAGTAACGGAAAGATATGGCACGTCAGCTGCATGTGGTCTCACCGACCATAGTCGGAGCACCGAAGCAGAAAAGAATGCAGAGTTTCTCGAATTGCTCGCCAGCGCGCATATGCCCGCGCGTGCACGAGCAAACCCAGCAACGGTGGATCTCAGGTTGCCGGACGAAACTGGGTGCTGGTGCTGCTAGTTTTTGCAATAATTGCGAGAGCATGATTGCAGAGGAAGCAACACAGGCTGGTGGTGACCGCCCGCCTGAGAGCCACCGGTGAGTGCAGGTGCAGCGCCCGGGTGGCCGGGGTCGGCGTCACGGGCGCACGTAAACAAAACTGGCGTCGCCGTCCCGATGCCCCCGTTGCCCCGTCGCATCATCGGCCCGGCCGCCCGGGGAATTCCGAGAGGCCGAGAAAGCGGGGGGAGAGAGAGGGCGCCAGGGCAGGTGTGATGTGCGAGCAACGTCTGAACCTGACGCCGACGCTTTATTAACTGACCTTGTTAAAAATGGGTATGAAAATGGACAATTTTCCTTTTTATTAAGGGAAAATGGACATTTTCTTTTTTTTTAGGGAAAATAGACATTTTCTTGCGGCGTGTTGGATTGGTGGGAACGGATCAGATAGGAGGGTCGCTAGGTGGGGCCATGTCACGGATTCTCTGAGATTGATTTCTGCATTCTTTTCGAGCCAAGATGGTTGGGGAAAAACTCTGCCTCTCGGCTCCTGCCACCTGCTCACTATCCGGAGGACCTGCAGGACCTTATAGCATCTCTAACAGAATTCTTATATCGCAGATCTGTAAAGTAAGTTCTCGGAATGCTTTGGATACAAACTGAAAACAGCCGCGACAGAACAGAAACTGAAAATGAAACTGTAAATTTTGAAATCAGAACTTCCCGGGAGAAATCAAATGACTTCAGTATAACTAGTAGCATTCATAGTGTTTGATCATCATGCATATTTCATACATAGCCTATTTGTATAAAATAGATCGGAGGAGCAGTGGCCACTGTAAACCCTACTGCCAAAATTTGCCTCACTGGAGCCATCCGGGTGCGGCGGTGCCGCTACGGCGGCGGAGGAGCTCAGTCATTGTCGGAGGAGGAGACGAGGTTGACGTACATGTCGTCCTGCGCCTTGGCTTCGCGGCACCATGCCTCCAAGTTGTTGTCGACATCTTGCGCCTTTGCGACCCCCTGCTCGAGGACTACGTCGAGGTCGGCTTCCAATCGACGGCGTTGCTCCGCCTCCTCCTCCCGCGCATTGCGCGTGACAATGGCCCGCTCAAAGATGTTCGCCTCCGTCGGGGGAAGGAAATCCTCCGGCCTGATGACACCACCGCCCCGCCGCACCGGCTCCGCCTCGAGCTCCCTCTTCACCGCACGGAGCGGCGGGAGCTCCTCCGGCTCCCTTTTCACCGGCATGAGGAGCGGCGTACGGGAGCTCGACCCCTCGGCGGAGCTGCCCGCGCCGAAGGACAGACGTTTCTGCCTGCGGTCGTACTTCTTCGTCTCACGGCGGCGGCTCTAGGCCGCGGTTCCTGTACTTTCGGGCGGCTCGCTTCCTCACACCGTCGGCTTTGACGCACTGCTGCCCCGCCGCACCGTGCAGTGAAGAGGGAGCTCGAGGCGGCCATGGCGGTGCAATATTAATGGTTACATTCGAAGGGAGACTGGAGAATGGTTACATATGAGGCTCTAGGCCGATGCTTCCTCACTGCGGCCATGGCGGTGCAATATTTCCAAGATTATTACCGATTCTCACTCACGGCCAACACAAATTAATGGTTACATTCGAAGGGAGACTGGAGAATCGGAATACAGTTGAGAGGATACATCATCTTCTGGAAAATCTCGGTCGCCTTCGGGTAATGAGGGAAGCACCGCTCTCCATGTACCCGCCAGTTCTTGCCTCGTCTTCATCTTCACTCGACTCGTCGGACCTCCACCTTGACCCGCCTTGGCCGGCTGCTCCTTCACCAACTGGGGGCTTCTTGCCCAAGCTTCAAACAACAGAGAAAGAAGAACACTTCAGTGTTAATTACTGTGCCCACCACAAGGTTCAAGTCTTTCAAGTAACCACCGGTGAAGGCAACCTTACAACAAATGATAGACCGCACCAGTCCAGGCCACAATCCATTACAACCATTAGAACTATGAATCTACATTATGATTTACATCGATTCCACCCAACTTCTGCACTAGGGCCTATTTGGTTCACTGCAAACTTTGACTCAGCATGTTCGACAGTTTGAAGTTTAATGATGCGATCTGATTCAAGCCACGGCTGTGGCGAGTTCTACCCTTTACCCCCCGGCCCCCGCGGTGATATTCATTTGTTAGCCAACTTTTGCAAAAAAAGTAAAGTGTGGCAAAGTATGGCAAGTGACCAAACAAAGCCCTTACTCTTCCTATGTACAGTAAAACTTATTTCTTTTAAATCAGGCCAGCACTACATTGTCTGCCTGAAAAATTTCAGCGGTTATCTACCAGGTATGATGTAGTCCCTCCGTTCACAAATATGTTTATATATTTTCAATATGGACTACATATGGATTGAAATGAGTGAACAAACACAGTAAAACATGTCTACACACATCCAATTTAGAAAAAAAAAGTTAGAACATCTTATATTTGTGAACGGAAGGGGTACCAAACTGGCCACCTTGACAGAAGGGACAGACCTATTACAGCCAGCAACAAAGATCAATACCACACCAGGAAACAGCAGTCAGCCCCAGGATAGTTAAAAGTAAAACTGTACAGATATTTTAAATTTAAAATCAAATGGACAAACAGTAAAACTGGCACTACCCAACACATAATGTTGTGAACTTAAAATTTCATACAGAACTTCTCGGAGAAAAGCATTCTCTGAACCAACCATGGGCCATGCTTTTTTTTTCTGAATCTGCTCAATTGACCAACCAGGGTTACCCAATAAAGTACCAGTTACTCTAAACCCTTGGCCTATGGGACTATGCTTTTAAATCGTATCAACCCTCAGAAATTACCGTGAAAATTGTCAAAAGGTAGTAACTAAATAAGCAACAGCAAGTAAAACAATAAACATATTGCAACTGTACACAACAAAGATTACCTCAAAACGTTCGGTGTCATTAGAACTTTTGTCTTCTCCATATGATTCTCACGACGAAATCCAGCACTATCAGATACCTTTGTTTGGCCATTTTGACCAGCCCCAGTCCCACTTAAGATGAAAGGCTTCTCAGCACGTACACCAAAGTCAAACTCTCCCTTTCTGACAGAATCTTTTCCTTGAAAGAAAGTGTTTTTGTTACGCTCAGTCCTCACCAAACTTGTTCCGTGGGTTTTCTTAGGTGTATCGCCAGCACCCAAGTTGAAATACATAGGAATTGAATCATGACCAGCAGGTTTGGTTCCTTCTTTAAAACCTGGCTCTCCTTTCATAAAGCTGAGTTCTCTTGTCACCTTTAAATATGGATTCTCACCATTTTGACCCAGAGAGGGGAATATACCCCCTGCAGTGGATCTCATATTGGATGCAGGTGTCGCTGGAGGAACTGGCCTACATTGGAGGATAGATGGAACCTTTCTGCCAAACTCTGAACGGACACTACCGATAAGAGCACCAGAATCAGTCAGCCCATGGATATTCCTGGAGTGGAGAGGGTTTGATTTATTCTGAAGAGCATGGGCGAAGGACGAGCTCAATCCAATGGTCAGACTGGCTGATTTGACAACAGGATTAACAGGAGAAGACGTTTGCATGGTTCGGATGGCAAATTGACTTTGGTCCCCGCTGCTGATGGACCTCATATCCTCCCTCTGGACCTCAGGAAGCATTTCAAGGCATTTAACCTGTAAAGAGACATACAACATACTGAAGTGTTCTGTATACATCTAAAGAATTCATGCAGTGCAGCAGATTATGTCTTGAAGAAAATAGGCATCTTTCATTCATCCAAAATTAAATTATATACTTGCTCTATTCAACAATACATAACACTTGTGACTTTGGCATGGTCTTCAGCATGTAACTTTTGTAATAAATATGTTGGCATGAAATAGCTATATCATAAAATACTTTTCATAACAAATGTGTTGATACTATTTTGACATAATCAATCTAGGTCAGAGATGTTTCATAGTACACCTTTTAAAATGCTATGTATTTACAGATGTAGGCGGTAGCGTGTTAGTAACAGTATGTCATGTTTGGAGGTTCACAGAGTGGTCCAGCAGAGTCATAACGAGCTCCAACAGTTCCTAATTATGTTTAATAAGAATATTTTCATAACCAATCTAGTAACAACATGTGCACATGCCAATTCCAAATACTACCTCCGTCCTGGTTTATTAGTCCCCTTCATATTTTGTGTCCAATTTTGACTAGAGCTTTAACTAACAAAATATTAATGCATGTCACCAAAAATTATATCATTGGATTCGTATTTGAACATAGTTTCCAATTATAATATTTTTTATGACATGCATTAACATTGTGTTAGTTAAATTTAAGGTCGAATTTTGGCATAGAATATGAAGGGGGACAATAAACCAGGATGGAGGTAGTAGTTTCCAGTACATTGGCTATCAAGCTTCTAATAGGACACACATTCTAAAACGACATCTGAAAAGAATATAGGAGTAGTCATTAAATCAAGTTCAGCAACTGCGACGCATATATTACAAAGAGAATAAATCAAAAAGCATTTTCCTGATAGAATAAAGCATAATAAAAACAAGACATGAATGCCGAGACAAAACCAAAGTATGGAAGTACTTACCACCAAACCTTCTCTCCACCGAGCAATTGTGCTGATTTTGGATGCAACCTCTTCACTGGCAGTTTCCAGTGTGTTTTGCTCGAAGTTCTGAAGACTACGATGGACATCATATGCTTCCAAGTACCGATAACGCTAAAAGAGCAACCAGAAAAAAAAATACAGAAAGTCCTCTGCTAATTAGCTACTGATATGTTTCCTTATGATGAAAAGTTGAAAATATGTGCATATGTCAGTAGCCCATGGTAGTATTTCAAACTAAACTGACAATAGCACTATTTAATTCTCCATTAGTCCAAATTCAACTAGACTACAATAATTAGAAGTGTAGTGTAAATTTGGTAACTAACAGTCCAGCCAAATGCAACATACAAAAATCTCAAGGGTAGTGCCATCTACAGAGACCATAACATCAAAATCATATATGAGTTTAACAAAGTAAAAGTTGCTTTTAGGCACCAAAAGTGAAAATATCCATGAAGCATTATAACAACACATGTATGAAGCAAGAAAAGTATCCTACAGACAAGAGACAACGTGGCGACGAACTTCCCATTTATCATTTCTTCTAACAGTAACATCAAACACCACTGATTAATCTCTTCTCATTATATTTTCTATAAATATACATAGTATCTCTTTGCTACCTTGATTTATGTACATTAATAATAAGAAATAAGAAAACCTACATGCAAGGATGGATGCTTGAATTTACGGTTTAGGTACTTCCGTATCTCGGAACATTCTTACAAAATTCATTGATTCACTATGTTGGAACAAGTGCACCAGCCAAAAATTCAGCAAAAATACAATGCATTGTGCACTGTTCAAGAAAGACAGGTGGTTCTACCAGCGATGTTCTAAAAAATAACTAGAATCTTTTGTGTGCTTTTTCAGGGCACATTGATCACACTTCCGCATGATTTAATGCAGGTGCACTATTCTTATATGAATATTTTCATATTTTGAGAAATTTTCGATAGGCACAAGTAACTAAAAAATAAAGTAGTACCCACCCTTGCATGTACAATATCCAATCTCTAATAGTAGTATACATGAACTTCTGTGTTCATGAAAAAATGCTGCACTAGCTAGGCTTAACCGCTTTGGATTCTAACTGTTATATGTATCTGTTCCATGTCTGAAAGATGTGCATGGCTATTAATATATGAAGTAGCATGTGAGTAAACAGAAGAGATTTAATGAAATTTCATTACACTAGAATTTCATAAACCTACAGTATCATTTCCTCGTGACCCTGAATCCCTGATGACCTTAGTACACTGAAATGATAAAATGAATATGCAAGCATACAGAAAATTTACCTGGAGGTAGAAAACAACAAGCAGACTACCACATGGCCCTGTGGGCGCCTCACGAGCAGAATCAAAGAGGGACTTGTGAAGATATTTCTCTTCCTCAGAATCCCAAGGCAGATCAATTATTCTATCAACAATATTTCGTTCAATGCAGATCTCACAAAACTCAACCATCATCACCTCAACATGATGCATCACATCTGCTGGTCTTTGCTCTTTTATCCTAGAGCAGTAGCTCCTATGGAACATAAATGCTTCTGTTACTTGGCCATATTCAATTCTTACACGGATTGCAGTCACTGCCTCACTAAGACATAACAGTCCATCTTTCTCAATGTTTGCAGTAGCGGAGAAGCTATCACACCCTGTGCACTTCAACACGACCAGTGCCACATCAGGTTTCTGACGTTCAAGAAGAACTTGTGCTATCTTTGGATGTGTTTCCTTGCTAGAAATCTTTGGAAGAAGAGAGCATGCCTCCTGCACAAAGAGTAGATGTGCATCACAATGGAAGTTAATTGACTACAAGAACAGTATTTACTGAATAAGCATGTTCACCATATACAAGTAGAACTCAAGCTCCGATGTCACTAGCACCATAAATGGGGAAAGGGGGACTTCACTAGAATTCATAGAACAAATGCTTGTTTTAAGCAAATTGCTAGTGAATATGCAGGTTTAGTATATACAAGTAGAACTCAAGCTCTGATGTCACTCACACCATAAAAGGGGAAAGGGACACTTCAATGGAATTCATAAAATAAATTATAGTTTTAACCCTTAAGCAGCATATATTGGAAATAACAATTCAGTGGAGGGCAAGTAAAAGGCAGAAACTAAAGGGACAGTTTCAACACAATACACATCTCCATTTACATGCTTATTCAGTATGGTAACAATATAAATTCTGTATGAGTAGCTAAATTAATAGGGGGTGCAAAACTGGTTCCAAGGGATTCAACCCCACATAGCTTGAAGTTCAAATGTATTTTGTACAAATAAGCAAGTTTTGTTTCAAGGGATTACAGTCCAAAAATGAGTGCAAAACTGTACAGGACTTGCAGAAAACAAACCCTAACAGCTGAACTACTGAAAGCACTCTCCCTCTCCTTTTCAAAATATTGTCCTCCAAAGCAACTGAACAGAACAATAAAATAAAGATATGATGAGAAACAGTTCTACTTTACTTCAGCACCCAAAGACTAGGCAGCCCAACCACCCCAAAAGGGTCTTTCTACAATTAGTAAGCTTGAAGCAATTGTGACCATATAATGTGAATAGCTTTGATAAATATGAAAGACAGGTAATTCAAAAAGCGGTGCAGATCACTCAAAAAAATGTCAAAACTCAACTTCACAGGCAAAATAGGAAAATATAATTAACCATTTGACTTGGACAAAGAAAACATTTAATGAATCAGATATATGCACGACCCATGCACCATAGCTAAGAACATCATGTCGAGAAAAGACAGGTGTTAATCAGTTACCTCCAGAGCCTGTGAAGAGTGGTCGTCCAAAAGACAGAATACTAGGCATTCGAGCAACGTTCTACAGGAGATCCCAAATGTAGCACCAAAATCATCCACCAGATACCTCCATTCTGAATCTGGTCTGGTCCAATGCCGATCAAATATGTAGTATAAGAACTAAAGAATGTCAAGGAAACCGAAAAAGTAGCATGTTTCAATGTTTGTGAGTAGCATTGTAATGTTGAATTCACTATCAGATAACAAAAAAAGGATACAATTGCTTGCTTTGCAATCACCATGTCAGATCCTCCGTGAAGAAACAGTACATCAACTGCCTCACGCAAGTTTTTAAATGGGTAACTATTGACACTAAACTGATCAATTGTACAAGAGAACTCAGATGCTGATTGTTCATTCTGCAAACAGGTGATTTCCGCTCCTTCCTCATTATCCCTATAACTTAGTTGACACCCAAGGTTTTGTAGTGCCTGCTCGATGAAAAGTATACCCTGGTTGACTTCGTTGTGACCTGATGATTTATCAGAGAATTCAGGCCATTGTCGTTCTTCTGCAGACTTTTTCCTGTTAACCACATCAGCGCTCCAAGTAGCAAAACTAGCATGGCGCGAGCAAACTTTCTCAAGAAATTCATGCCTGGTGCACCATATCATGGCTTCCAAATGCTGTAGGAAAAACTCCAAAATTAACACTTCAGGAAGAAATAATGATGGTGTAAGACATCTGATTACTTTTCTTCTAAAGCATTTCAGTGAAAAACAAGTTATGGTCAACATAAATGAACAAGATAGAGAAACAAAAAGGGAAAGACAAGATAAAGAGGGATAAACGTAGTTGTAGTTGTCCATATTCCAGTCTAACTTGAGCTATGTATCCAAATCAATTCAAATAACTCCATGAATAGAAAGTAAGCTGCTGAATGAATCTACGGCCCAGTTCTTTTGCCAGAATCTGGGGATTCTCCCAGAATCCGACCCCTACCCAGCTTCTCCCAGAATCCTATCTAGTTAGGGTCTAACTAGATAGGATTGTAACACAAATGGGGCTCAAAGATTCTGGATTGTAAAACAAATGGGGCTCAAAGATTTTGGGAGAAGCTGGGTAGGGGTCGGATTCTGGCAAAAGAACTGGGCCTACACCTCCTAGCATAATCATCTTATAGCAAAATCCAACTACCATGCTTAGCAGAACTTAAAAGCCCTAATAGCCATGGATTTCAGAATTAAGACCTGCTTTGCCTTCATTGTGTTCTCGATGAGACGATGCAGGTCATTTACATGAACTGCCTCTCTGAAAGATGCGATCATAGCTTCAACAACAGTGGATATCCCTGACAGCTGCACTGCAAACTTTTGCATCTGGGATAACTTAGACTTCATCGTCTCTAGTCCAGATCTATCTAAAGACATGGTTAAGGTGTTATTAACAATATAACCTTGCCTCTCCCTCAACATGCATGGCTGTGCTTGAGTGAAGAGATGAAAGGCTAGTAAAAATATATATAAATTATGTAACTGGAACTAGAATTAGTTAAACATTGGTGGATACAAATTGTGCCTATCTCTGATATGAGTGACTTAACAGCCCTCTTGCACCAGTCCTTGATGACCACCTCGTCCAAAAGAAAAGCCAGAAGTGGATCACTTGACACAGCATTCTCATCCAAACAAACATCTGTTATATCTGATCTAAATGTCAAGGTAACAGAAGGAAAAAAAGAGGACACTATGTAAACAATTAAGATGAAACTGTGTCTATCAGCCTAAAGCAAAAGTAACCTTCTAAAGAGGATACAGTGGCAAATCAGGGAAACTAGATTATTCTGAAGCGCAACATCAAACAAGGAATGCAACCGCTGGACGTCCATGTTAACAGGATCACCATGGCCTTCCTTTTCCTGAAACCTTTCATCATGCTGCTTAGAGATAAGGCCGACCTCCAAGCACTTGTGGTAAAGGCGGAGCCGCACTCTTTTTCCATTATCAGGTATTGGACTTCTGCAAATTGGGCAGACATCACATCTCTGGCTACACTCGGCACATAACGAGGCATGCCCACATGAGTTAAGCACATGCTGCACATAGCGGCCGCAGCTACTCAAGTCCCTAGTTGCACGGCAGTGCTCGATTCTAGCCTCCTTGCTCAGCTCAATGAGATCAATGGACGCCAATTGCTCCAAAGCATTCTGCCAACATAAATTTAATTTTTCAGCAACTAGGCACAACATTTTACCACACAGGAATGTACTTCTATTAAATAAACCCTATGTGCTGAGCTCGTTTAAAAGACAAACATATAAATAAGTAAAACTTGGTATTTGTAGCCATTTAATTAATTGGCACCATACAAATTACTAGATGAGCATTATGAAAACATAAGAAACAGAAATAAAATGTTGAAGTCACATGCGCACCCAAACAGTTAAAGCACCTAGCAGCTTGACATGCGAATTGGATCATGTGCGATTATGTATCCGCAACAAGTAAAAACTATCCCTTCAACTGAAAGACACTCACGGCGACTCAAACAAGTCATTCACTTGGTAACAACTAGTCATGCAGAAATTAAGCTTAGCAGATTGTGTAGCTATGACGTTAGATAACCATGTGAATGCTACAAGGGATGTGCTCTGCACTGCTAGCAATATATTCATATGTTTACAGCTGACTCCGTACCGAATTGGCCCATTTCAAGTGTTACCCTCTTGTACTACTAACTGGTAACTACATTTACCAACCAAGGACGATGACAACATGCTTGGGCGGTGACCACAACCTTTTACTGTTGACCAATCCAGCGCCCTGGCAGATGAGCCGAACCGAAACCGACATCTGCAGACGGTAGCTATTCTACCATGGGGCAGGGTTCAGATACGGGCGCTAACGGCTGGCTCGAAGCTGTAGGTGACCAAATTCCACGAGCGATGGGGGGTTGCTACAGAAGCACGGACCTGGACGGCGTCGCTGCCGTACTTGGGAGGGTGCCTCGGCGACGAAGGGAGAGCCTCCATCCGCAAACCCTCTCCAGCACCCACGGCTTGCTACCGCATCAACCGTGGCTCCGGGCGGCGCGGCTTGCGGGGGAGCGGGTGGGAGCCCCGGCGAGGGAGATGGTGGAGCCGGGAAGGGAGAGGCGCGGCGGCGGTGCGGCCGGTCCGGGGGGAGGCGGCTGGCAACAGTGGCGGAGCTAAGCAATCTGTCAAAGGCGAGCTAGGGCACGGAGTCGCCGTCTCGCGGTCTCGACCAGACGAACAGGCATTTCGCGAGCAACTGGATCGGCTCCTGCGCTCCAGCCCGATCAGGCCCGCGGGATGCCCTCGTCGCCCCTGGCCTGCTTGCTGTTTCTTTTCTTTTTGAGGGAGCTGGCCGGCCCAAGCGATAGGGAGCGGCCTAGCTGGCCCATTTCATTTTCCCGAGACCTGCTCGATCATTTGCCCTACGTATATCCACGAAAAAAAGAAGAAATTGCCCTACCTTCTATCACTGGGAGGTGGACCCGAGCCTTTTTTCATTAAAAAAAAGTAGACCCCAGCCGGTCAGAGCGGTGGCAGAGAAGACGCCATGACACACACCGACCGAACCCGACAAAGTATCCTATTGAAAGTTTGAAATTCAGTTTCAAGAGAGCTAATCCAAACCGGAGCTAGAAAGGAAGCGAAGCTTGGCGTGAACCTAGGGAAGCACAAAGGTGATTCAAACGGATTGCCGTAACTAAAAGTAGTGGGACTAAAACTTGCTAACCTCATCCATGTTTGGATCCAAATACTAATAAAGAGACTAAAATTAAATTAATGAGCATTTATTATCTTTTAAACCCTTCAATCCAGAACTCGCTTGTGTCAAAGAAGAGGAGTTAAATGAGGACAAAGAGGACTAATACACATTTTAGTAGAGGTACCTTGACTAAAACATTTTAGTCTCAAGACTAGTTTTAACCTCTTTTTAGTCAGGGGTGCTTGGAACTTTAGCATCTTGAAGAGACTATTTTTAGTCAGACTAAAATAAGTCCCTTGGATCCAAGCACCCTCCAAGTACAGAAATGTTTAAACATTGGGCTAACCGTACATGATAGGAAGGCGATATATTCAAAATGTAGCAATTAATGAGCATTCAGCAAAAGTTGGCCAAACAATCTTCAACATCGTCAATCAAATGGTTCCAAATTAATTTCCTTTCACAAGGAACGCACTTAAGTAACACAAGCTTACACACAGAATGGTTTCAGCAGTAGTCATCCCTGCTTTACTGCCCAGGAGCAAGGGCAATCAACTACAAGAAATACATGTTTATTTTTCACAAGTATCCGTAAATCATGGGCGTTTTCCCCGTCTGCTGTTTTTACTTGTACAATAAGGTTTACTTGTCCTCTGGTGCAGGTGTGGGTTCAGGTGCAGCAACAGTAGTAGCGAAATTACTGAGGCCCAACTTAAACATGTCGAGATTCAATCCGTTGTTTACCAGAACACTTGTAACTCCCATTTTCGATACCTGAAAGCAAGGCGTACATAAATTAGTTAATCATTTGTAAAAAAACTATTTACACCTGCATAATAATCACAGACTGGAATATCACACTGAAGGACCATTAGCTAGAACCAAACAATAAAAGGAGCATAAAAATCTGGCGCAGGACTAAGATACAAAGGTTCAAATCAAGGAACCGGTCTTACTGAATGAAAACATTGTCCAAGGAAAACCAGCCACAGTAAGATAGGGAGCTTCCAGAAGATGAGTGTGGGAGAGATGTCTCCCTTGGAAGAAAGAACCAACACAGTTTCAGCTTAAATGCCTATGTAATCTTAAAGCTAGATCACATGACTTCTTTTGAAGCATACCTCCCACTAGAGGCCCCATATAAACTGAAATTTTGAAAAACAGCAGTTGACCCTTGGGGCATTTCTTTTTGGCGAAAGTATTCTTGTATTACTCAGAAACTCAGATTGGGGCATGCAGTTACAAGATGAAACCATAATAATCTATTTTACCAAACAAGCTTCAGCTAGACTGTGCCTGAAAACAACGAGAAAAACTGATAAAGCTTACTGAAAATATTTATTCTACAAACTAAGGTTGTGTTCGGCATTGAGATGGATTCTCACAATCCTGTTTGTCCCACCCACTCTTCCCTATTTTAGTGTTTGTATATATTTGTATGACCCACTTCACTTTTGTGGCTAATTTTCCAAAGTAAATTATAAAATAAGCACGACAAAACACAGTTCAGCAACCACAGCTGAGCCTAAGAGCAATGGTAAGACAAAACCACAATAACCTAGCCTCTGAAACCAGACAGCATAAGAAGAACTTTGAACCTTGTAGCAAATATTAAATCAACAGACTAAGAGCCAACAATATATATGCACCACACATTTGATGCAAAACCTGGCAAGTTGAATAAAACTCCACTGGAGACCACATACTGAATATTCTGTATTAAGACGTTCAACATTTTTCGATAGTACTTGTGGATAAAGATGACTGCACTAAGAATTAGGACATTACCGATTGAATATTCCTGTCCTCGTCGTCAAAGAACAGCATGGACTTGTACGGAACCCCAGTTTTTCTGTGGATCTTTTGGAAATGCTCCGTCTTGTGAGTCCAGCTGGAGAATATTTCCTTCATACAGACCAAGAGTCCAAGAGTAAGCAATACGTCCAGTTTTTGTTACAAAAATGTGCACATGCTTAACTAGGATATATGAGTTGAAGACAGAGGTGTATACCATGCATTGTCATAGATGATCACACAT
>NC_041386.1:556406541-556412266 GCF_002162155.2 Triticum dicoccoides | reverse complement strand
GGGCTAAACGGCAGCACACGGCAAGATCAGCTAGGGAGATTAGAGTGGCCAGGTAACTTAAAGTGAGTTTAGCAATAGGATTAGCATCTCTTTGCATCAGATTCTTTTGGAAGGGGCGCAGGACCCAGGATTGTCCCGTCGACGCTCCGCCTCTGCATCAGAGATATTTCAAGTGATGTTTTTTCCAGGACTTCGCACAGAACAGAGCATGAATAATTCCATGCAGTGCTCTTCTACAGGATTAATAAGATGTGGTGTTTATTGTGTACTAAGTCTAAAGTTAAGATGTTAACAAAATTCTATTGGCATGTCAACTTTCTCAATCAACATACCTTAAATCTGTACGCAATTTCTATCTATATTCCGTTAGCCTTTCAGTGACAATGAGACATGTTTATTGCATACTAAGCTTAAGATGAAATAACAAGATCAGCATCCAACATTCTCAAGGGCCTGCCCATTTTTGATTCTGCTCCCATTCAGCTCAAGGCTTTCATGGTCAAATCAAAGGAATGAAAACATCCACGCGTAAGTATCCGTTTCGAATGTGCTCCATGCTTGGTGCATCGAAGAACCATTTTGCACGCATGCACATGCCTAATTTTAGCTACTTTTACATCACTAGGCTGATTGCTAACAAGCTGACTGAATTCCGGTGCGCTGAGGATGTACTAAAACCAGCTGCAGGGCGAGGTTTACCTGTGCGACGAACATGGGCTGGAGCTCGAGCTTGTCAATGAAGACCCTGGCGATATCGGAGGTGGGCGAGCGCGACGCAATGGCCATGTCGACCCCCTTCTCCTTGAGCGCGCACATGATGCCCTTGGCGTGGCGGTACAGGCTGGGCGACTCCCTCTTGGAGCGGCACTCGCTGGTGAATGAAAAGCGTCAAATCACCGGCGGAACCCAGCGGAATCGGGGCCGAGGAGCGGGGCGTACCAGTAGAAGGGCCACAGGGTGTAGTCGAGGTCGAAGACGACGAGGCGGGGGAGCACCTGGAACAGGCCCAGGATCTGCAGCGCCTCCGCCTTCACGCGCTCGTCGCCCATCCCGGACGGCCGGACCCCTCCTCCTCTCCTCGCTGCTGCTGCGGCGGCCGTGGCGGAGATTGCTCGCCGGCGGCAGGGAGGGATTGGTCGCCCGGTTCAACGGCGTTCGGCTGGGGCAGTTTTTTTTTTTTTTGAGGCAAAGCTGGGGCAGGTAAAAAGAAAGGATATGCCGACGACGAGATCAAAACGCGTGGAGGAGGATGGTGGTGAAAAGGCCAGACGACCAGGCCCATCCCGTCCTGGTGTTCTCTACTGGGCCGGTCCAATCAAGCGGGCCGGGCTCTTCGTGTTCCTCGCCGTGTCCGGGCCGGTCAGGCCCGCACCACTCGGGCTCTCTCTTCTCTCTCCATAACACCAGACCGGGAGGGGTTCTGCTCCCCAACCGGCGCCACCGAAACCCCTTGACGGCCGGACCACCGCTGCCGCTGCCGCCCGTCGCCGCGCCCCTCCTCGGCGTCCTCCGGAGGACGCCATAGTATTGCGGCATCCCCTCCACACCCGCTTCCATCAAGCGGTGTTCACCAGCAGGGGGGAGGGGGGGGCTCGATTCGGCTGCTGGGAGCGGAGGTAGGAGCGGCCAAGATGTCGGATTTCCAGACCTCCACGCACCGGGAGCGGTGGATCTTCCAGCCGCAGGACCTGGTAGCCCTCCCTCTCCGATCCATTCTCTCTTCTTCCCTGCTTGGTGCCCAGGGTTTGCTTTGGCCTGGGACGGCTAGCCTATACTATAGCATCCTCTGGACATCACATGGTAATGGCATGCTGATGCCGTTGATTCTGCTTTGCAGGTGAATAAGTGGACGACGGCGAACCGGCGTTCGGCGGAGATCCTCGCCCAGGTTGGCTTCTCCCGACGCCATTGCATTCCTTCACTTGTTTATTTAGCTTATGTGTGGCTGCTCATTGTTTTTGTTCCCTTTGTTTAAATTTGTGAAGTATGGGACGACGAGATTGAAGGTGGACCCTGTTGATGGCTCGATATCGAACCCTGAACCTCTGCCCGATCATGGTACACGCCATTTGATGGTTTCTGCTGCCTATATGTTTCTATGAGTAGGCATGAGCTTGAGAAGCGATGTCTATGCACTGATTTCACTTAAAAGTTTGGTTCTTTCATAGTTGTGCTTGTTTCCTTGTTGGCCAGTGTTAATAGTAAGTTTTTGCAGAGTTTGTTTGACTACTCGCATTTAGATGTATTATTATAGTGTTAAACTACTGTTTTGAATTCAGTTGTTGGGAGCTCGAGCGTGAAGCCTCTATCCTGCGAAGAGGAGCAAGTGATGCGGATATTTTACGAGCAAAAGATTCAAGAAGTGTGCAGAGCATTCAAATTCCCCCACAAAATTCAGGTAAAGCATTCCTCTTCCAAGGTACCGTGCCTTTGCTAACTTAGTGATTGAATGCTAACAGTCAGTTGTTGCTTTGCAGGCTACAGCGATAATATATTTCAAGAGATTCTATCTACAGTGGTCTGTAATGGAGCACCACCCAAAGCATATTATGTAAGCAATGGTGATAACATGAATAATTTTGTGGTTAGGAACACATAAAATCCTGGTCTATGAATACTCAGCTAAGATTTACTTCCCTCTCAAACGTAGCTGGAAAACTAGGCAAACGAATGGGACCCTTCATACTTCTGTGCAAAGTGAATATGTATATCCTAATCAAAAATAAAAGTATAAGTGTCTGTAGTGTCTTATATTCCTATCAATGTTATTTCCTGACCCTGTTAGTATTTGCCAGTGGCCAAGTTAATCAATTTTGTTTTCACAGGTTAACCTGTGTATATGCTTCTTGCAAAGTGGAAGAAAATCACGTTTCTGCTGAGGAACTTGGCAAAGGGATTCAGCAGGACCACCAGATTATTCTAAATAATGAGATGATTGTTCTGAAAGTATGCCATTTCCATATTCAAGTTTTATAGCACCTCCAAGCAAACAGAATGTGACACTGAATTTCTTGCTTTCTTGCAGTCTTTAGATTTTGATTTGATCGTTTATGCTCCATATCGTTCTATTGAAGGATTTATTGATGACATGGATGTAAGTTCCGTGTGAACATTCCATTATATTCAGCATATAAGTCCATCATAATTTAGCTTATCCTATGGCTGCATTGGCTAATTACATTCTTTTTTTTTGTTCTATGAAGGATTTTTGTAGGGCAGGTAATGGTGCACATCAACGGTTGAAGGTCATACATTCCTTTCACCCTTTTGCCATACTGTTCAAGAACACATTAATAAAATGTTTACTGTGTTAGCCTTTTCTGACATGTGTACGTAAATATATGTTCTATATTTTACTCGATGTTTCCCAACAATCATTTACATAGCCATAGTATTTTATGAATGGCAGTCACAAATTCTATGTCCTAATCATTGAGAAAATAATGTGAGTTCATGATAGAAGTCTGGTTTGGTTAACCCTAAACTTGTAGATGAAGGTAAACTGTGAATGCTGGGGGTTTTACTAATTGATAATACCAAGATCTTAGCATAAACTTATGAGTTAAGCATTAGTTTAAATACTTTGATATCACAATAAGGAAAAGAATGAACTATTATCTACAACCTTGGGTTTCCTAGGTGACCGTCAAAACATTGATAGAATAATGCATGAATGTTAGTTCTGAAAATTGAGTTGGTGCCACATTTGCTTTTGGAATTGCATCAACAGAAGGATACAGAAAACATGAACCATCAAGTCTTATCGATTTACTATATCACACTATGGCTAGTGCTGAACATTAACTTTCTTCACTTCTTTCTACTAGATAGTAAGACACGTCATACACCAATTCGCCACATAAGCAAATAAGGCAAATAAATATTGTGAACTAATTTGTGTGACTTTCTCAAACAATAACTAAAGCATCCATTGCCAAATTTATAAAACCAGTTTATAATGTAAAAGAAGCTCTTTCACCTTATTTCTTACATGGAAGGAAAGAAAGGTAATATGAATAACAAAACATGCAAGCTTTGTGACTGCCCTGCTTATGCATCAGATATTTGTATTGTAGGATTTGCATCAAACTGCGAATTCTGAGGTTGACACAATGATGTTGACTGATGCACCTCTTCTCTATACTCCTGGACAGGTAGTCTTAAACTATAAATACTATGGTTAATCTTCAGTTAGTGTGCTACTCCAGTACATCACTGTCATTTTCATAATTTTCTTGGTTAATATTCATCGATTAAGAAAGCTTAATCCTCAGCGTCAAGCTTAGGGTATTCAAACCCCAGAGTTTCAACCAATTTCTTATGTGATCTGATTGGATAGTGTGTTCCATTTTTTACAGTTGGCTTTGGCTGCTCTGTACAAGTCCAACAGTGCACTCAGTGTCCTCGATTTTGAAAGGTCGTAAACTTATCTTTGTTTATTATGACCTTAATTTGTCAGAACTCCGTGTTTCACGATGCAATATTTTATCTTACATTTACTCATTGTTGATCTTGCTAAATTCATTGATTGTTTGCAGATACTTGGAAAGTGTTTTTTCAAGGCAACACTTTGATTGTCCAGTCGAACAATTTATTCAGATAATCAGTTCAATCAATCACCTGGTAAGAATGTTTACCTGGCTTGGCACAAATACAGTTTATAACACAATCATGTAAACTCCCACCAATAGTTGTTCTTGAACTGTGTGTTTCATTTCACCGCTTGAACACTTTGTGTTAACAAAAAAGGATTAACCAAGGTGGTGCGTGGTTGAACATATGCCACTCTTTAGGAGGGTATTTAAACATTGATGCCCTTATCAGTACCTTTGGCGTTGCCTCTATTATCTGTGTATGTATATATGCAGGTTAGCCAGCTTCAACTACCTGGCACGAAAGAAATGAGGCATGCTGATCGCAAGCTGAAGCATTGTTTGGATCCAAGCTCAAGCTCTCATGATGAGTAAGCTTTCTCAACTCCACAAGCCTGCATGCCCTCAATGATTGTTTGTACCGTCATGTACTCATGCTTGCTATCTGAAAACTTCTACAGCCACAAGAAGAAAGAGAAGAAGTCAAAGCACAAATCGAAAAGGACTGCCAGTGATGCCCAGCTGTAAGTACCTTGCACACCAACACGTGTGTTTGACGATGTTCTTTCCAGTTCTTGCATCTGAACTTATGCCCCGCATAATCCTTCTCCGCAGCAACAGCTAGAAATCGTGCGGTTGGGCAGCCATGCCGTGTAGGAACTAGCTCTGGAAAGTGTGGTGGTAAGGACTTGTACCGTGCTCCGTGTGTTAGCCACTTTATCATGCAACCAAAATTAACGTATGAAGTATTTTTTGTCTACTCAGGCTCTCCGGTTGATGAGGTTTCGATTCCAACTTTCTCCAGCCATCAGATTGGTGATGCTCAGCTGATCTCCTCACCAGCCCAAGTCTTGGCCAAGGACAGGCAGTTTTCAGATGAGGCGTCCTTTAGGCCCTTGCACGTCCTGCGCCAGCGAGTGCTGTGCATTTTGTAACTCAATAATAATTTTATTAGAGCGGCTTAAATCTTGGGCGCGAGGGGAGAGAAACTTCGAGATGTAAACCATTGGATGCTATTTTGTTGTAACTTTATTTTATTAGAGTGACATAGGATAACTCCAACATTTCGTCTGCTCGCTTTCGTTTGGCATTTTGCCGTTTTGTTCGTTTCGTGGTGGCGCAAATCCAACCCC
>NC_041386.1:556399990-556406371 GCF_002162155.2 Triticum dicoccoides | reverse complement strand
AAAAAAAAAGAATTGGGTCGGGTTTGGGTCGCCCGTCCGCCTAGCGGATATGACACGCACGACGACTGCTCCCAACGCATAGACGCAAAAGCGGACATGCACCTCTGCTCCCAGTCGCTCCTCTACTCCTTGCCGGCAGGCACCTCTGCTCCTAGTCGCGTCGCCCCTCCCCTCCTCGCTGTCGGGCACCTCCCCGTGACGCCCCTCTGCTCCTCGTCGTGGTGCCCCACTGCTTCCAGCCGCGTCGCTCCCTTTGATCCCCGTCGCGTCGCCGCTGCTTCCAGCCGCGTCGCTCCCTACCTCGCGCCGCCGCAGGATCTTGCCGGTGCTGAAGTCGAGAGCTCACTCCGCGCAGGCCGGGGCTCTGGAGGTCCCCCGCCGAGCGCTTCTTCCTCTGGGCACCTCTCGCATCGTCCCTCCGCTCCTCCTCGCCGGCGGGCACCTCTCGCATCGTCCCTCCGCTCCTCCTCCCCGGCGGGCACCCCATCGCGCCCTCCGCCCCTCGTCGCGCCGCGCCTACGCCGCCCTCGCGCCGCCGCAGGATCTTGCCGGCGCTGAAGTCGGGGGCTCGCTCCGCCGCGGGCTGCAGCACCTCCCCCCATGAGCTCCAGCGCCAGCGCCAGCTGCTCCGCCGCGGTAGGTGGCGGCCTGCGCCGGTGGCCTCGCTCCTCGTTGCAGCGGTTGTGGAGGTAGATGGGCCTCGACACCGGCGAGGGGTGGGACGACGCGTGTGGGCGGCGCTGGATTAGGTGGGGACGTGCTGTGTCACTGATACGTGGGTCCAGGGGCGGACACGAGAGGGCAGCAGCGGACGAGAGCGGACGACAAGAGCGCTCGTTTTGTCCGCCGCGGACCCATTCATGGCCCATTTTTGCGTTCAATTTGGGTCGGGGCGGAGGGCAAACAGACAGCAGGCGGACACGGACGTCCGTTTGGGTCGCCCTGTTGGGCCAGCTTTTATGTCCGGATGACCCAAACGGACGGAATGGGTCGCCCCATTGGAGTTGCTCTCACGGACTACTTGACGTCCGCCCATGGACCATGTGGTGACCACCCACCGAGCACGAGGTAGTTCGTCAAACCCTAGGCCACAGTAATCGCCCATCTACGGTGCAAATGCCATGGAAGTGGACCCCTAGGAAGCACGGCCATGTGGCTGGCTCATAGGGGTGCCGCCATGTGGCCTCGTTAACCGTGATGTCATTGGGGGCTGTGCCACCCAGGTATGGCTGATGTGTACTGGGAGGTGGCCATCCCATGGCCATGGCCTGACGTGCATCTGCCAGACGACTGTCACTTGAACTTGGAAAGGGTTTCACCGCCAGCCGTTTCGGCCTTCGGTCACCCACGTGCGTTGGAGATCTGTTGCCATAGGGATCTACTGTCCGAGGACCTCGTCCACTTTTCGATGTTCGTCGAGGACTCGCCCTACTAGGACACATGGTTTGTGGTGAGCACGCCCAGAACCATCGCCCATGCTTCGTGCGGGAGCATGCTCAAACGTCGTCATGTGCGCCAGCGCCACCGTGTGCTCCAGCACCCGAGGACGATGAGGCCCTCGAGGCCTCCAAGCTGGGCGAGCTCGCGACATGGCCTAAGTTGTGCCACTGATGCTCCACACATCAGCGTTGGAGGCCATTGCGCCCGCCCCCACGCCGCTGCCGAAGCCAGAGCCATGGCCACTGCAAGGGCTAGCGGGGCACATGTGGACGTGAACTTTCACATTCCCTTGCACGCCGAGCCGGAGTAGGAGCAACAGGAGGCGCCAGTGGCCATGGCCACTGCACCAGCGTGGCCATATCCATGGCCGCCTCCGATCTACATTGGCCTCGTCAGCGACGAGGACAATGACAAGGACAGTAGATCTAGGATTTTTAGTTTATTAATGTAATAGACGGACTTTTAGTGGCAGTTTGAAATGGGTCTGTGTGTTGGGTGATGATTTTTCCCCACATAAATCCAAACAGACACATTTGAACAAAATGGGTCTCCTCATTGAAGTTGCTCTTAGTTCTCCGGTCACCCTTATCCTTGTGCCGGAGAACTAAGAGCAACTTCTAATGCCAAAATGGGTCTCCTCATTGAAGTTGCTCTTAGTTCTCCGGTCACCCTTATCCTTAGCTCTCCACATTGTCAAAATGCCTGAAATAATACAACAGTTTTGCTAAAGCACATCTAGAATTGATTTTACGCAGAGATTTGTGTAAACATTTTTATTGTCTTTTTCTTTTTTTTCCACTTTAATTGAGTTATTTAGATAATGTGCAATAATTAGGGCATTTCTAGATGTGCTCTAGACAGACCCATAATACAAAGAACAAAATTATGTACTTATTGACTGCAACCTACAGCAACCTCCCTACGGGCCGACTTGTGCACATCCTCCGTGATTTCAATTGTGGGAATGTACCCTACCCCTCCCACCCTCACGTAATATCCGATATTTGAAATTGTGGATCTCTTAATTTGGAGTTAATTGCAAGGAAGTACCACACTTGGGGCAGTTGTAATGGATCAGTACCACTATTTAGATTTTTTGCAAATCAATACCACGTTTGAGGCTAATCGTTGCAAAACGGGATAAGCATAGGATAACACTGTATCTGACATCCATGCCCCACCTGTCAGGTGACAGGCTGGCGAACCGGCGCAGCGCTCGGCTGACTAGGACTGGCCCGGCTCGTTCGGTCTATACGCCTCGGTCGGACCCAACTCCACCTCGAACCCAACTCACTCCCCTCGAACCCTAGCCCCCGCCCCGCTCGAGCTCTCGCCATCCGATTCGCCGCCGACCGCCGCGCAATCCCCCACCCCAACCGCGCCGTGGTGCACGAGGATGAGAGCAGCAACGACTACTCCAGCCTGCAGTACATGAACTCCTCCTCCGACGACGACATGATGTACCGAGTGAGTGGTGGAGCTAGGGCTAGGATTAGGGTTTCTGCTTTGGGGATTTGATCTTTGATTTGGGGGTTTTGGTTCATTTTGCTCCTGTAGATCCCTGCCAGCATTGAAGACCAAGACTACATGGGCATTGAGACTGGAACCATTGTTCCCTGTGAGCACCATGGGCTGCCATGTGAAAGGCGTGTAGCCTTTGAGGGGTTTGGGACGGGAAGGAGGTTCTTAGCCTTTCCTCTTAAAGTAAGATTCTGCACTTCCTATGTTATTTGTATTAAAATGAGTTGGTAGTAGCACCATACTATTAAAAATGGTAGTAGTTTGATCCAATTAAGATTCTGTTCTTGTGATTGTCATTCTTAGCCAATTAGTAGTACTGATGCACTGATGCTGATCATTGGAGTAGGCATGTGTTAATTTTATATGTGGCCAGGAGCTTAGTTTCCAATGCACATCATTGTTTAATAGGACATCTATGTGATTGTTTAGTGCTTTATGAGTACTTTATAGCTGTTGTACTTTTTGTAGTGATTAAATAAATTGGCTATATGAGATTGGGTTGTAGTGCACATGTTATGATGTTCTTTAGGTCATTGTTAATTGTAGTATTTGATTGAAATCCAGTTAGATAGTTCTGTTGTTCTTTAGTCCTTTACTTAAAATCATATTATTTAATTGTAATATTTAGTGTAGTTGTGATGTTCTTTACAATCTTATTATTTAACAATATAAGTGTTGAATATATTGCAGGAAGGTCAGAACTGTGGTTTTGTTTCATGGGTTGACCCAGAGTGGCCTCCTACAATGCAGAATGCATTGTTGAAGCTATGGGAAATGTATCAAGACAACAGGAGTGATAGGAGTAAGGATAACCTGGAGAGTTCACTCACTATTCACCATTTAACAAAAGAAGAAAAATAGACTAGAGGCCAACTATGACAAATTAGTTGAAGATGTTCATCAACTTTTCAATGCCCAAGAGGATAGGGTCATGGATTTTAGATATTTGCAGTCTAAGATGCAGAGTGCAGAGGAGAGGAGAGCAGAGGTGACCAACTCAGTTGTCTTAGATATGAAGACAGAGATGGAGAAGAAAGAGGCAGAGATCTTCAAGCTGCAAGATAAGTATGCAGTCCTTATGAACCTGACAAAAGCTCAAGGCATTGTCATCAGGAACCTGAAGTTCAACCATTTTAAAGAGAAGGAAGTGCTTAGTGTAGCCATGAGTAATTTGCAGTTCCAGGTTGATGAACTCACTAAGTGTCAGGAAAAGCTCAACCAAGAGAATCTCAAGCTGAAGTAGCTTGATGAACTCACTAATTGTCAGGAAAAGCTCACCCAAGAGAATCTCAAGCTGAAGCAGGTTGATGAACTCACTAAGTCTCAGGAAAAGCTCACCCAAGAGAATCTCTAGCTGAAGGATCACATTGGTGATCTGAAGAAGGGACATGATAAGCTCACCCAAGAGAATATCCAGCTGAAGGACCACATGGGTGATCTGAAAAAAGGACATGACAAGCTCACTAAAGATAGGGCTCAGCTCAAGCTTCAGATTGTTGATCTGTTGAAAGCAAAGGAGAAGAACAAGCAGAAGATGAAGGGGATCCGGGCCATCTTGGATGAATGAACAAGATGAAAGGGATCCATGCCATCTTGGATGAATGAACAAGATGAAGAGGTTGCTTACCCGACCTTTTGTGAAGCACTGCTATTACCTAGTAAATTTGAACAATGGATCTATTATGTATCAGTTTCTGTATGGATCTTTTAGTTGGAATTATGGTTTTGTAAGAATCTATTAAGTATGTTGCTTTAAGTTGTGAACTATGTTGAACTCTAGTATGTTATGTTAGATGGTTGAAGTTATCTAAGATGCTTTATCTTACTTCCATAGATGATTTATCATATTTGTGTCTTTCATAGATGGATGTAGTTATATGATCTATGATCTATGTTGAAGTTTATGCTGAAACCTTTTGTGAAGTACTGTTATTACCTAGTAAATTTGAACATTGTGGCTTTTTGGGTTCCGTCGATGCCGATAACCCCTAAACCCTTCCACTTGGGCTTTTTGGGGTTTCGTCGATGCCGACAACCCCTAAACCCTTCCACTTGGGTTTTTTTGGGTTCCATTGATGTCGACAACCCCTAAGCATAACACTTCGGATTTTTTGGGGTTCCCTCGATGTCGATGACCCTAAACCTAACACTTTGGATTTTGGGGGTTCCATTGATGCCGATAACCCCAAAACCCTTCCACATGGGATTTTGGGGGTTCCATCGATGTCGACAACCCCTAAACCTAACACTTGGGATTTTTTGGGTATCGTCGATGTCGACAACCCCTAAGCCTAACACTTGGGCTTTTTTGGGTTACCTCGATGTTGATGAAGGAAAAATGCCCTAGAGGAATAATAAAGTTGTTATTCATATTTCCTTATATCATGATAAATGTTTATTATTCATGCTAGAATTGTATTAACCGGAAACTTACTACATGTGTGAATACATAGACAAAACATCGTGTCCCTAGTATGCCTCTACTTGACTAGCTCGTTAATCAAAGATGGTTAAAGTTTCCTGACCATAGGCATGTGTTGTCATTTGATGAACGATATCACATCATTAGAGAATGATGTGATGGAAAAGACCCATCCGTTAGCTTAGCATAATGATCGTTAAGTTTTATTGCTATTGCTTTCTTCATGACTTATACATATTCCTATGACTATGAGATTATGCAACTCCCGAATACCGGAGGAACACCTTCTGTGCTATCAAACGTCACAACGTAACTGGGTGATTACAAATATGTTCTACAGGTGTCCCTGAAGGTGCTTGTTGGGTTGGCATAGATCAAGATTAGGATTTGTCACTCTGAGTATCGGATAGGTATCTCTGAGCCCTCTCGGTACTGCACATCACTATAAGCCTTGCAAGCAATGTGACTAATGAGTTAGTTACAGGATGATGCATTAAGGAAAGAGTAAAGAGACTTGCCAGTAACGATATTGAACTAGGTATGATGATACCGACGATCGAATCTCGGGCAAGTAACATACCAATGACAAAGGGAGCAACGTATGTTGTTATTGTGGTTTGACCGATAAAGATCTTTGTAGAATATGTAGGAACCAATATGAGCATCTAGGTTCCGCTATTTGTTATTGACCGGAGATGTGTCTCGGTCATGTCTACATAGTTCTCAAACTCGTAGGGTCCGCACGCTTAACGTTTGATGGCGATTTGTATTATGAGTTATGTGTTTTGGTGACCGAAGTTTGTTCAGAGTCCCAGATGAGATCACGGACATGACGAGGAGTCTCGAAATGGTCGAGAGGTAAAGATTCATATATTGAAAGGTAGTATTCGGACATCGAGATGGTTCTAAGTGATTCCGATATTTTTTCGGAGTACCGAGGGGTTACCGGAACCCCCAGGGGAAGTGTTGGGCCTACATGGGCCTACGGGAGAGAGAGG
>NC_041386.1:556325970-556399528 GCF_002162155.2 Triticum dicoccoides | reverse complement strand
AGGGACCCCAAAGACACACCAATAGTTCTCTTAGCCGCGTGCAGTGCCCCCCTCCACAGTTTACTTCTTCGGTCATAGCGTCGTAGTGCTTAGGTGAAGCCTTGCATGGATCACATCACCGTCACCGTCACCACACCGTTGTGCTAATGGAACTCTCCCTCGACCCTCTGCTGGATCAAGAGTTTGAGGGACATCATCGAGCTGAACGTGTGCTGAACTCGGAGGTGACGTACGTTTGGTACTAGATCGGTTAGATCGTGAATATGTTTGACTACATCAACCGCGTTAACCTAACACTTTCGCTTTCGGTCTATGAGGGTACGTGGACACACTCTCCCCCTCTTGTTGCTATGCATCTCCTAGATAGATCTCGCATGCTCGTAGGATTTTTTTGAAATTGCATGCTACGTTCCCCAACAATGGTATCAGAGCCAGATCTATGCGTAGATGATATGCACGAGTAGAACACAATGAGTTGTGTGCGATAATAGTCATACTGGTTACCACCAGCGTCTTATTTTGATTCGGCTGTATTGTTGGATGAAGCGGCCCGGACTAACATTACATGACCACGTTCATGAGACCGGTTCTACCGACGTGCTTTGCACATAGGTGGCTGGCGGGTGTCTGTTACTCCAACTTTAGTTGAATCGAATTTGACTACGGTCGGTCCTTGTTGAAGGTTAAAATAGCACACTTGACGAAAAATCGTTATGGTTTTGATGCATAGGTAAGAACGGTTCTTGCTAGAAGCCCGCAGCAGCCATGTAAAACTTGCAACAACAAAGTAGAGGACGTCTAACTTGTTTTTGCAGGGCATGTTGTGATGTGATATGGTCAAGACGTGATAAGACATAAATTGTTGTATGAGATGATCATTTTTGTAAAAGTTATCGGCAACTGGCAGGAGCCTTATGGTTATCACTTTATTGTATGAAATGCAATCACCATGTAATTGCTTTACTTTATCACTAAGCGATAGCAATAGTCGTAGAAGCAATAGTTGGCGAGACGACAACGGCGCTACGATGGAGATCAAGGTGTCAAGCCGGTGACGATGGAGATCATGACGTGTGGCACCGCGGCTCAGAGAAACCAGAACGCCCCGTATTCCAGCCCAGAGATCGAGGAGAAGTCTCTGGAATATGACACTGCTTGACATAGAACAAATCAACTCTTATTACAAGAATAATAATACAAGGGTCTGATGTTACAAAGAAGCACATCAGCACGGTGACACTACGCCTGTGATACTACACTTGCTCTATGCTAGCAGCGAAACAACTCGTAGCAGCGGAATACTTCTAGCAGCGGAACAACGACGAAGGTGGTGAACTCCACTCCGCAGGGACTCTGGCTGGGACATGATCTAGCTCGCACGCACGACAACCATCGACACACAATCAAGCAATCATGGCATCACCTGCAATCTGGCATGACACACCAGGTCAGTACATTGAATGTACTTGCAAGCTCACAACAACCATTAACATCAAGGAAAGATAATAACATAGCATTTAACAGGTTAATTAGTTAACAACTACCATGATGAAGCAAGTACTGAGCATGGTATGAAACTGATACAATACTAATAAATCACCATCTCAGATCTCCATAACCATATCACTCTTGGCTAACCGGCCAAGCAATATACCATCTCGATCACCTCGTGATCCAAACCATACGGTGATCATTCCGACGATCACTACCACGACCAACACTTGATCTCAAACGTGATCTTTCTGGCGATCACTACCCTGACCAACACTTGGTCTCCAACATCATCATCAACATCCTACCAATCTGTACTGCTCAACATATAAACATATAAATATATCACCTATAAGTCATTTCGTCATGTGAGTGTTGATCGAACGGTGTGACCTAGTACAAACCCTTGCCCATGACCGAGGACACGGCTATCGATAGATTTAAATACACACTCTGCAGAGGTAGCGCATTGTACCCACACCACATAACCCATGGCCTCGCACTCCCATTCGGGTGGACCAATTACGTTCTGACAAAACCGATCTACTGCCATGACACTCTCCCGGCCACTCCGACTCACTCCCCACTGGGCTAGTCCTAGGTGACCCCGTGTCTACCAAAGACACAATGACCACCATCATGGCCAAAACGTCCCTCACGGGGACCATGCACATAACAACAACAACGGGCACACAAGGTTATGTCTGCTTACCGGGCCAGGGTACCGCACGCCCATAACCTTCCCTCATTGGAGGCACCGGCGAGAGGCACGACAATAGACCACATTAGGGCCTTCCCATAAAGGCAAATGTGGTTGCACTGGAAAAGCCCGGTTCGGTGGCACCTGACCAACTTAATGATGGAATTTATCCCCAAAATATAATAGTAATGACTGATACTCCGATATCATATATCAACCTATAATCCAAGTCATGGCACTATCCAACAATTAATCCAAAGCTTAATATCGTCATATCAACGTACTCCGAGGACAGTCTAACATTACTATCATGATGAATCCAAGAATGATAAGACTACTACTCAAAGATCAAGAACTAACTATCCAACTATGATCCACATGCAAGCATCATTTCCATCATCATACTCCAAAACATAATATCATCTAGCATCATGATGAAACTAATACTAGCCACTAATAATCCAAAGGCAGCATGATATCCAAAGTAATACTCCCAAACATAACAGATACCATCATGACAATAATCATACTAGCCACTAAGAATCCAAAGGCACATGATATCCAAAGTAATGCTCCAAGATAATAACAGATACCATCATGAGAATAATCATACTAGCCACTAAGAATCCAAAGGCACATGATATCCAAATAATCATCAAAATATAAGTCCTAGAACTCCAAGCAATATCATGGCAATATCAAGATCAACACAATACTCCGAGAAATGCCATGAACAAATCATACATAGCTAATGCAATACTTTTAAACAAGTTTAAATAAATAAACTATGTCACTGCATTGCAATCATGCAAATGGAGGGTGTGGCTTGCCTGGGGTGGAAGAAAGCACCGAGAATAAGTGCGAGAAGCTGGCGGAACGAATCGTCGGAAAACGTTCACTCTCGGAGGGGGCTGAATAAGGGCAGGGGCAAAATGGTCATTTTCAGAATGTCAAAACATGGTGAAAATGATTCCATTGGAACGGGCTCTACGAAATGAAGAAGTAGGCTTTGGAATCACCTCATTTGGAGTTGCGAGGAAAAAGTTGTGAGGTGATGAAGATCATGAACTTTTCTGCAAAAATATCATCACAAACAAGTCCCTGAGTGGATAAGGCAGAAACGGGTTTTGAGAAAATACGCCTTCCTGAGATGAAAACGTACTTACGCCTGAATAAGAAACGGATTGCGCTTTTGGTTAAGGGAAAGCGTACTTCGCGGAGTACGTCTCCACTTAACCACTTCAGCGGGTCGGCCTGGTCAACGCGTGAGGCTGACGCGCGGGACCCACTGGCAGGGGGAGGGGAAGGCGTCGTCTTTGTCTTCAAACCCCGACTCGCACGCGTAGAATAGAGGATGGGGTCGGCGCCGACGACCATTCCGGCAGCTCCGGCCGTCTCCCGGGCCGTGCAGCAGACCGTCACGCTTAGGAGACCGAGACGCATCCGTCCAGAGCATCCATCCATCATGGGGAGGTTGGACTCGAGCGGGACCGCGGCTGCGGCGGATGGCGGCTCGGGCGGCGATGGGGCTCGCGACCAGAGATGCTCCGGCGAAGAGGGGTGGGCTGCATAGGTCTGCCGGACGTAGGAAGGGGCTTTGGTGGTGGAGAGGAGGAGAGAAAGGGACTAGCCCGACCGAATTTAGGAGGGTTCCGGTGACGGGCACGGCGTCCATGGGAGGAACAGAGAGCTCCTCGAGCTCGGGTGAGTAGTCGGGGAGGTCTGTAGGAGAGAGTGGAGGAGGCTGGTGAGCTTGGGGGGGGGGTCTCGGGGTGGCCTTATATAGGCGAGGGGAGGGGCTGCTGCGCTGGCATCGCCGCGGACGTGTGTCCGATGCCGCGGACACGTGCCCACGCTCGCGAGCTCGGAGGTAGACGACGGAGGAGGAGCAGTGGAGCGTCTCACGGGGCAGAGGAGGCTAACGGAGCACGGGGAGGATGACGACGGCGACGGACAGAGCCAAACCGCCACTGTTCGCCTGTGGACACGCGGCGGCTTGTGTCGGTGAGGAAGCGGATGGAGGGGGAGAGGGGTCCAGGGCAACAGCGACGACGAGAGGAAGACATTGGACACGACCACACACGCAGATGAGACGAGAGGAGGAGGGGGCCGAGCAAGAACCATCCTGGGCGCGGCCAACGGCAGCAGAGCGCGCGCACAGGCTTGCCATTAACGCGGTCACGGCATGCACTGGCATGTAGCGGGGGAGAGGGACTTGGACATGTTGTCTAGTGTGTAGTTCATCCAGGGTAGGCCTCAACTACGATGGTAGATCGATTAAAACTGCTCTGGTTAAATGGTAAGCTCCCTCTGAAGTTTACTGCAGTAAACTTGGGTGAAAACTACTGATCAACAGGAAGGAGTTTGGGAGCAATGGAGTTGTCTACGAGGTTTAGGGTAAGAAAGACTTTCACCCTGGTAACTTTGAGGATATTTGGATCAAGATTTAATGTAGTTGCTTTGCAACTGACCAAAATGGTCCAGAAATGGGATTTGGATGATGCACTCACATGGTGATGCCACATGGGCTGAAATTTGTCAAAGCTTAATTATTAAGTCATAGTAAGATGCTGTAAAAATTTCATACCAAATGGATTTACCAAAATGGTACTTCCTTCACAGCTATCTTCATTGACCAGAAACTTGCAAAAATTCTAGAGAAATATTGGCTAGGTGAACTGGTGCCAAATTTGGTGGATATAATTCATTTGGGTAGGAGAATGCTCTGGTAAATTTTCAGGCAAAATGAAGCAATATAAAATATACTTGCTTTACAACCTGGAAATATTGATAGAATCAAAGATTTGATGTTGTGCTCACATAGATCAAGGGATGGAGCTGAAATTTGTAGCAGTGATATAATATGAGCACAAGAAGAGGCATGTAAAATTTCAACTTATTTGGATAACCCTAGCTAGCACTTCCTTCACAAAGGTTTCCCTAAGATAGGAACTTTGAAAAATCACTGAGGAAGTTTGGCTAGGAAAATAAAGTTGAATTTTGTCACAGGGCAATTATTTGGACAGGAGAAGATGTCAAAAAAATTTGGGGTCAAATGGGCAAAGATAAATAGCACTTGCTTCACAATGTGCCATTTAGGACAAAATAGGAAATGAATTTATTGAGCATGATGGGAAATATGGCCAATGAAATATTTTGCCATGTGTGAGGAATATATGACCCAAACAATTTATAAGAATTATTTGGGGATTTTTGGATGGGCAAAAATATGGGTTGCTTCACAACATAGAGCAGACAGGGTTATTCCTTTAACAGAAAAAGGAATTTTCCCTAGAAAAGAAATTAGGGTTTAGTCAAGCAGTGGAGTGACATGATCTTGGCAAGGTCTTTAGGATGGTGAGCCACTTGGGAGAGTAAATGAAGATGATTTCTCAGGTGACAAAGCCACATAACCACTCCAAAAAGAAAAACAGAGCAAAAAACCAATTAAATCAAAAGAAAAAGGAAAGGGCCAAAATCCAGGCTCTTACATGACGGTGCTTTGGAGATGGAGATCAAAGGCACAAGATGATGATGGCCATATCATGTCACATATTTTGATTGCATGTGATGTTTATCTTTTGTGCATCTTATTTTGCTTAGTACGATAGTAGCATTATAAGATGATCCCTCACTAAATTTCAATGTATAAGTGTTCTTCCTGAGTATGCACCGTTGCTACAGTTCATCGTGCCGAGACACCACATGATGATCGGGTGTGATAAGCTCTACATTCACATACAACGGGTGCAAGAAATTTTTGCACGTGCAGAATACTCGGGTTAAACTTGACGAGCCTAGCATATGCAGATATGGCCTCGGAACACTAAGACTGAAAGGTCGAATGTAAATCATATAGTAGATATGATCAACATAGTGATGTTCACCATTGAAAACTACTCCATCTCACGTGATGATCAGACATGGTTTAGTTGATATGGATCACGTGATCATTTAGATGACTAGAGGGATGTCTATCTAAGTGGGAGCTCTTAAGTAATATGATTAATTGAACTTTAATTTATCATGAACTTAATCCTGATAGTTTTCTTGCATATCTGTGTTGTTGTAGATCAATGGCCCGTGCTGCCGTTCCCTTGAATTTTAATGTGTTCCTAGAGAAAGCTAAGTTGAAAGATGATGGTAGCAACTACACGGACTGGGTCCGTAACTCGAGGATTATCCTCATTGCTGCACAGAAGAATTACGTCCTTGGAGCACCGCTAGGTGCAAGACCCGCTGCAGGAGCAACTCTGGACATTATGAACGTCTAGCAGACTAAAGCTGATGAGTACTCGATAGTTCAGTGTGCCATGCTTTACAGCTTAGAATCGGGACTTCAAAGACATTTTGAACGTCATGGAGCATATGAGATGTTCCAGGAGTTGAAATTAATATTTCAAGAAAATGCCCGAGTTGAGAGATATGAAGTCTCCAACAAGTTCTATAGCTGCAAGATGGAGGAGAACAGTTCTGTCAGTGAACACATACTCAGAATGTCTGGGTACCATAACCACTTGACTCAACTAGGAGTTAATCTTCCTGATGATAGTGTCATTGACAGAGTTCTTCAATCACTACCACCAAGCTATAAAGGGTTCACGATGAACTATAATATGCAAGGGATGGAAAAGACAATTCCCGAGCTCTTCGCAATGCTAAAGGCTGCGGAGGTAGAAATCAAGAAGGAGCATCAAGTTTTGATGGTTAACAAGACCACTAGTTTCAACAAAAAGGGCAAAGGGAAGAAGGGGAAATTCAAGAAGAATAGCAAGCAAGTTGCTGCTCCCGGAAAGAAGCCCAAGTCTGGACCTAAGCCTGAAACTGAGTGCTTCTACTGCAACGGGACTGGTCACTAGAAGTGGAATTGCCCCAAGTATTCGGCGGATAAGAAGGATGGCAAAGTGAAAGGTATATTCGATATACATGTTATTGATGTGTACCTTACTAATGCTCGTAGTAGTGCCTGGGTATTTGATACTGGTTCTGTTGCTCATATTTGCATATTGAAACAGGGGCTACGGATTAAACGAAGATTGTCTAAGGACGAGGTGACGATGCGCGTCGAAAATGGTTCCAAGGTCGATATGATCACCGTCGGCACGCTACCTCTACATCTACCTTCAAGATTAGTTTTAGACCTGAATAATTGTTATTTGGTGCCAGTGTTGAGCATGAACATTATATCTGGATCTTGTTTGATGCGAGATGGTTATTCATTTAAATTAGAGAATAATGGTTGTTCTATTTATATGAGTAATATCTTTAATGGTCATGCACCCTTGATGACTGGTCTATTTTTGTTGAATCTCGATCGTAGTGATACACATATTCATAATATTGAAGCCAAAAGATGCAAAGTTAATAATGATGGTGCAACTTATTTGTGGCACTGTCATTTAGGTCATATTGGTGTAAAGCGCATGAAGAAACTCAATGCTGATGGACTTTTGGAATAACTTGATACTTGCAAACCATGCCTCATGGGAAAGATGACTAAGACTCCGTTCTCTGGAACAATGGAGCGAGCCATTGACTTATTGGAAATAATACATACTGATGTATGTGGTCCGATGAGTGTTGAGGCTCGCAGTGTGTATTGTTATTTTGTGACCTTCATAGATAATTTGAGAAGATATGGGTATATCTACTTAATGAAACATAAGTCTGAAACGTTTGAAAAGTTCAAAGAATTTTAGAGTGAAGTGGAAAATCATCGTAACAAGAAAATAAATTTTCTATGATCTGATCGTGGAGGTGATACTTGAGTTATGAGTTTGGTCTTCATTTGAAACAGTGTGGAATAGTTTCGCAACTCACGCCACCTGGAACACCACAACGTAATGGTGTGTCCGAACGTCGTAACCATACTTTATTACATATGGTGCGATCTATGATGTCTCTTACCGATTTACCGCTATCATTTTGGGGTTATGCTTTAGAGACGGCTGCATTCACATTAAATAGGGCACCATCTAAATCTGTTGAGACGACACCATATGAACTGTGGTTTGGCAAGAAACCTAAGCTGTCATTTCTTAAAGTTTGGGGCTGCGATGGTTATGTGAAAAAGCTTCAACCTCATGCTCGAACCCAAATTGGAGAAATGCGTCTTCATAGAATACCCAAAGGAAATTGTTGGGTATACCTTTTGATACCGCTTGAAGCTATGTCGGTATTTCCCCAAAGAGGAAGGGATGATGCAGCACAGCGGCAGTAGGCATTTCCCTCAAATATGAAACCAAGGTTATCGAACCAGTAGGAGAACCAAGAAACACAACGTAAACAGCCCCTGCGCACAAATAACAACACATCGCAACCCACGTGTTAAAGGGGTTGTCAATCCCTTTCGGGTAACGGCGCCAGAAGTGGCATGTGGACATTGTAAATATTGATCGATCAAACGCCAAATAAAATAAATTGCAGCAAGGTATTTTTGGGTTTCGGTTTAATAGATCTGAAAAAACAAATAAAAAGTAGATCGCAAAGGCAAATATATGAGAAAGAAGACCCGGGGGCCGTAGGTTTCACAAGTGGCTTCTCTCGAGAAAAATAGCAAACAATGGGTAAACAAATTACTGTTGGGCAATTGATAGAACCTCAAATAATTATGAAGATATCCACGCAATGATCATTACATAGGCATCACGTCCAAGATTAGTAGACCGACTCCTGCCTACATCTACTACTATTACTCCACACATCGACCGCTATCCAGCATGCATCTAGTGTATTAAGTTCATGGAAAAACAGAGTAATGCAATAAGAACGATGACATGTAGACGAGATCCGTTTATCTATGGCGGTAGATATAGATCCCATCTTTTTATCCTTAGTGGCAACAATACATACGTGTATGTTCCCTTTCTGTCACTGGGATCAAGCACCGTAAGATCGAACCCACTACCGGGCACCTCTTCCCATTGCAAGATAAATAGATCAAGTTAGCCAAACAAAACCCAAAATTCGGAGAAGAAATATGAGGCTATAAGAGATCATGCATAAAAGAGATCAAAGAAACTCAAATACTTTCATGGATATAAAAAGATAGATCTGATCATAAACTCAAAGTTCATCGATCCCAACAAACACACCGCAAAAGAGTTACATCATATGGATCTCCAAGAGACCATTGTATTGAGAATCAAGAGAGAGAGAGATGAAGCCATCTAGCTACTAACTACGGACCCGAAGGTCTACAAAGAACTACTCACACATCATCGGAGAGGCACTAATGGAAGTGGTGAACCCCTCCGTGATGGTGTCTAGATTGGATCTGGTGGTTCTGGACTCTACGACGGCTGGATGAATATTTCATCGACTCACCGAGGGTTCTGGGATTTTGGGGTATTTATAGAGCAAAGAGGCGGCCCGGGGGGCACAACCCACCAGGGCGCGCCTGGACCTCCTGGCGCGCCCTGGTGGGTTGTCCCCTCCTCGGGACTCCCCCCGGTGCAACCAGGGCCCAATATCTTCCATTTGATCCATAAAAAATCTCCATAAAGTTTCGTGGCATTTGGACTCCGTTTGATATTGATTTTCTGTGATGTAAAAAACATGAAAAAAATAGCAACTGGCACTTGGCACTATGTCAATAGGTTAGTACCAAAAAATGATATAAAATGGCTATAAAATGATTATAAAACATCCAAGATTGATAATAAAACAACATGGAACAATAAAAAATTATTGATACGTTGGAGACGTATCAGCATCCCCAAGCTTAACTCCTACTCGTCCTCGAGTAGGTAAGTGCTAAAAACAGAATTTTTGATGTGGAGTGTTGTTCATCGTGTCATATCATATTCTTTTCTTTATAGCATGGACATTTGGACTTTTATATGATTCAAAGCAATAGTCTATTTTTGACATAATAATTTAGATACTCAAGCGTATCAACAAGCATCCATGTCTTTCAAAATATCAATGCTAAAATAAGTTATCCCTTTCCCGTCATGCTCAAACATTGATCCATTCATGAAACACACTCGAATATTAACTACACCCAATAATTAAGCACGATCATATTGCCTCCTAGTTAGTGCTTTTATAAGAGAAGATGGAGACTCAAATTAAAAAAATGCATAAAGTAAAAGAAAGGCCCTTCGCAGAGGGAAGTAGGGATTTGTAGAGGTGCGAGATCTCAAAGCAAAAAATTTGAGATAAAAACTTTTTGGGAGGTGTATTCATCCCACCAACAAAAATGACTTAGAGTTCCCAATACTTTCCATGCATATATATAACATAGGCGGTTCCCAAACAGAAAATAAAGTTTATTCCTTTTTACACCATAACTTTCACTTTCCATGGCTAACCATATCCACGGGTGCCCTCCATACCATCACTTTCCAAGGAATTTATTATTTGACAACATAAAGTAAATTCATTTATTTTTGCATTTTGGGACTGGGCATCCCTAATACCTTTGCCTTACTCTCGTGCAATGACAAGTGAATAAACACTCATCTTGAGAATAACACATCTAGCATGGAAAATATTAGCCACCCATCACCGCTCCGCGAGCGAAACAAACACACAAAAGGGAAGTTTATTTTGAAATTATAGATGTCGCATGCAAATTTGCTTAGAACGGCAAAATAATACCGCATATAGGTAGATATAGTGGACTCATGTGGCAAAACTGGTTTAAAGGATTTTGGATGCACAAGTAGAGGTCATACTTAGTGCAAAATGAAGGCTAGCAAAAGATTGGGAAGCGACCAACCAAGGAACAAATAATTTCATAAGCAAGCATTAAGCTTAATTAACACCGAATAATGCATCACAAGTAGGACATAATTTTCAATGCATGATTATTGACTTTCGCATGCATAGGGAATCACAAACCTTAACACCAATATTCCTACTAAAGCATAATTACAAATCAAGATGACTCACATATCACATTATTATATCTCAAAACTATTACTAAGAATCAAGTTTATTTTGTCCAATGATCTTCATGACACATTCTTTTTGTCTTTATCCTTCTTGGATATCTATCACTTTGGGACTAATTTTCATGTGTTGCTTTTCATAAGCTCAAACAAATATAAGTGAAGATCATGAGAATAACAAATTTTATTTCTCTCAAAATAATTTAAGTGAAGCAAGAGAGAATTTCTTCAAAAACAAATCACACCGTGCTCAAAAAGATATAAGTGAAGCACTAGAGCAAGTCCTAGCTCATAAAAATTTAAGTGAAGCATAGAGAGAAATTCTAACAAGTCATGACATAATTTTGGCTCTCTCAAATAGGTGTGTCCAGCAGGATTGATGACTTAAAACATAAAATAAAACAAGCAAAGACACATATCATACAAGACGCTCCAAGCAAAACACATATCATGTGACGAATAAAACTATAGTCTCGAGTAAAATACCACTAGTTGTTGGAAGAAAGCGGGGATGCCACTCAGGGGCATCCCCAAGCTTAGTTGGTTGCTCATTCTTGGATAATAGCTTGGGATGCCGGGGCATCCCCAAGCTTAGGCTCTTACATCCTTCCTTCATCCATCGTAAGATAAGCCAAAACTTGAAAACTTCAATCACACAAAACTCAACAAAGCCTTCGCGAGATCAGTTAGTATAGAATAATAAATCACTACTATAAGTGTTGCATCAAATCAATTCATATTTTGTTTTTGTATTATATATAATGTATTCCAACTTTTCTATGGCAAAAACTCATCAAAAAAAACCATAGAGCCATCAAACTAAGCACACAACACAAAGAAAACAGAATCTGTCAAAACAGAACAATTTGTAGCAATCTGACTATTTCGAATACTTCTGTAACTCAAAAAACTCTGAAAAATTAGGAGGACCTGAGAAATTTGTATATTGATCTACTGCAATTGGAATGGGTATTTTGCAGCTCTCTGGTAAAAAGTGAAAATTATTTTTGTGAGCGCAAAAGTTTCTGTTTTTTCAGCAAGATCAAATAACTATTGCCCAAGAAGATCCTAAAGGCTTTACTTGGCACAAACACTAACTAAAACATAAAAAAACACAATCATAACAGTAGCATAATTGTTCTAACACTCAAAAACAGGAAGCAAAAAAACAAAATAAATTTTATTCATTGGGTTGCCTCCCAACAAGCGTTATAGTTTTACGCCCTTAGCTAGGCATAAAGCAAGGATCTATGTTTTGTCATCTTTGGTTCGAGATCCATAAGATGCCCTCATGGTTGATTCATAAGGTGGCTTAATTCTAGTTCCAGGAAAGTGTTCTATACCCTTCCTCGAAGGAAATTGGAACTTAATATTGCCTTCTTTCATATCAATCACGGCACCGATAGTGCGTAAAAACGGTCTACCAAGAATAATTGGACAAGACAGATTGCAATCAATATCAAGAACAATAAAATCTATGGGCACATAATTTATATTTGCAAGAATAAGAACATCATTAATTCTTCCCATAGGCTTTTTAATAGTAGAATTCTCCAAGTGCAAATTCAAAGAACATTCTTCAAGATTAGTAAGACCAAGCACATCACATAAAGATTTCGGAATTGTAGAAACACTAGCACCCAAGTCACACAAAGCAAAGCACTCATAATTTTTTATCTTGACTTTGATAGTAGGTTCCCATTCATCATGCAATTTTCTAGGAATTGAAACTTCTAATTCCAATTTTTCTTCATGAGCTTTCATCATAGCATCAACAATATGTTTATTAAAAGCTTTATTTTGTTCATAAGCATGGGGTGCATTCATCATGAATTGCAACAAAGAAATACAATCAATCAAAGAGCAACTATTATAATTAAAGTCTTTGTAATCCCAAAGAGTGGGTGCATCACTAGCTAATGTTTTGACCTCTCCAAACCCACTTTCATCATTTTTCTCAACGAGATTTTCACCCTCCGAAATATTGGGACGCCTTCTACCTAAAGTTGACTCTTCTCCAGTCCCTTTTTCATCATTCTTAACTTTACTAAACAAAGAAACAATAGAAGAAACACCAATCATTTTAAGATCTTCATCACTTTTATCTTCTAGCGAGATTGGTTTAGCAGCCATTTGATTTACTACGGTAGCTTGTGCATCGGATATTTTTCCTAGCAAACTTTCAGCAAAAGCATACTTAGATTGAAGATTACAAACTTCTCTACTAATATCATCAAGTTGTTTTGTGATAGCATCTAGCACAACGGAGTGTTCCTTCAGTTCTTCAGTAAAATACTTATTATGCTCAAATTGTGTAGTCATATATTCCTTAGTACTTTTCTCAATTTCAAGAAAAATATTTGGGTAAGGAACATCATAATATTTTCTTTGAGGTATCATGATTTCGCAAACAAGAAAGCACACAAAAACAGATCCGGCAAGAAAACGACGAACGAAAAAAGAGAGGCGAATAAAACGACAATTTTTTGTGAAGTGGGGGAGAGGAAAACGAGAGGAAAATGGAAAATAATGTAAATTGCGAGGAGATGAGATTTGTGATTAGGAACCTGGTTATGATGAAGATCCTCCCCGACAACGGCGCGAGAAATTCCTTTTGATGTCGCTTGAAGCTACGCCGATATTTCCCCAAAGAGGAAGGGATGATGCAGCACAACGGCGGTAGGTATTTCCCTCAGATATGACACCAAGGTAATCGAAACAGTAGGAGAACCAAGAAACACAACGTAAACAACCTCTGCACATAAATAACAACACCTCGCAACCCGACGTGTTAAAGGGGTTGTCAATCCCTTTCGGGTAACGGCGCCAGAAGTGGCACGTGGACAGGAGAAAGTTGTAAATATTGATAGATTGAACGCCAAATAAAATAAATTACAGCAAGGTATTTTTGGGTTTTTGGTTTAATAGGTCTGAAAATAAAAGCAAATAAAAAGTAGATCGCAAAGGCAAATATATGAGAAACAAGACCCGGGGCCCGTAGGTTTCACTAGTGGCTTCTCTCGAGAAAAATAGCAAACAATGGGTAAACAAATTACTGTTGGGCAATTGATAGAACCTCAAATAATTATGACGATATCCACGCAATGATCATTACATAGGCATCACGTCTAAGATTAGTAGACCGACTCCTGCCTACATCTACTACTATTACTCCACACATCGACCGCTATCCAGCATGCATCTAGTGTATTAAGTTCATGGAAAACGGAGTAATGCAATAAGAATGATGACATGATGTAAACGAGATCCGTTTATCTATCGCGGTAGATATAGATCCCATCTTTTTATCCTTAGTGGCAACGATACATACATGTCGGTTCCCTTCCTGTCACTGGGATCAAGCACCGTAAGATCGAACCCACTACCGGGCACCTCTTCCCATTGCAAGATAAATAGATTAAGTTGGCCAAACAAAACCCAAATATCGGAGAAGAAATACGAGGCTATAAGAGATCATGCATAAAAGAGATCAAAGAAACTCAAATACTTTCATGGATATAAAAAGATAGATCTGATCATAAACTCATAGTTCATCGATCCCAACAAACACACCGCAAAAGAGTTACATCATATGGATCTCCAAGAGACCATTGTATTAAGAATCAAGAGAGAGAGAGAGAGATGAAGCCATCTAGCTACTAACTACGGACCCGAAGGTATACAAAGAACTACTCACGCATCATCGGAGAGGCACCAATGGAAGTGGTGAACCCCCCGTGATGGTGTTTAGATTGGATCTGGTGGTTCTGGACTCTGCGGCAGCTGGATGCATATTTCGTCGACGCCCCTAGGGTTTTGGGATTTTGGGGTATTTATAGAGCAAAGAGGCGGTCCAAGGGGCACCAGAGGTGGGCACAACACACCAGGGCACGCCTGGGCCTCCTGGAGCGCCCTGGTGGGTTGTCCCCTCCTCGGGACTCCCCTAGGTGCAACCAAGGCACATGATCCTCCATCTGGTTCATAAAAAATCTCCGTAAAGTTTCGTGGCATTTGGACTCCGTTTGATATTGATTTTCTGCGATGTAAAAAACATGGAAAAACATCAACTGCACTTGGCACTATGTCGATAGGTTAGTACCAAAAAATGATATAAAATGACTATAAAATGATTATAAAACATCCAAGATTGATAATAAAACAGCATGGAACAATCAAAATTTATAGATACCTTGGAGACATATCACCTTCTATCACAGATCTGAAGGCAAGATATTTGTTGCTATGAATGGATCCTTTCTAGAGAAGGAGTTTCTCTCGAAAGAAGTGAGTGGGAGGAAAGTAGAACTTGATGAGGTAATTATACCTTCTCCCAAATTGGAAAGTAGTTCATCACAGAAATCAACTCCAGTGATTCCTACACCAATTATTGAGGAAGCTAATGATGATGATCATGAAACTTCAGATCAAGTTACTACCGAACCTCGTAGGTCAACCAGAGTACGATCCGCACCAGAGTGGTATGGTAATCCTGTTCTGAAGGTCATGTTACTAGACCATGACGAACCTATGAACTATGAGGAAGCGATGATGAACCCAGATTCCGCAAAATGGCTTGAGGCCATGAAACCTGAGATGGGATCCATGTATGAGAACAAAGTGTGGACTTTGGTTGACTTGCCTGATGATCAGCAAGCCATAGAGAATAAATTGATCTTCAAGAAGAAGACTGGCGCTGACGGTATTGTTACTGTCTACAAAGCTCGACTTGTTGCGAAAGGTTTTCGACAAGTTTAAGGAGTTGACTACGTGTGACGCCCGAATAATTAGCTACAGTAATCCCCCCTAATAGTGGCCATGTCATCGTAATTACTATGCAAATTGCCATTTGTTCTAAAGTCCAAGTCAAAATCAAATTTGAATTCCAAGTCAAAATAATTTTTCTCTAAACGGTAAAACAAAAATGTTTGTTGGGTTGAAAATATTCACTAAATAATTATCATATAAGAACCAACATTATTTGAGTATCTGAAATGCCATTAACCTATTTGGACTTGGACCAATAGCATTTAATTTATCAATTACAATTTAAATAAATGGTGAAACTTCTCCGAATAAATTGAGACCTTGTGTGCAGCTTCAGAATCCTACCTAGTAATTACGTGCAAAGTTCCACCTATAAATAAATTCATTTAGTAGTACCTCAAAATAATGCAAAACAGAGGTGAACTAAAGAAAAGCATAAAATAAAACAAAAACAAAAGGAGCCCAGCTAACTACTGTGCATCGGGCCCTAGTGGCCCCAGTGCACAGCCGGCCCAGCCGATTCACGCCTCCTCCTACCTCTTGTTCACCTCGCTCCCGTGGACGCCCGTGCGCCGTCCGACACGCGGATGTCGCGCTGCCGCCCATCCCATGGTTGAAGAGCTGGATAAGAGCCCTCCCTCGACGCCCCTCTCTCTACCATGAACCCTAGCTTCCTCCATTTTCCCCTCTGGCGCCATTCTCCACCAAATCGAGCCGCGTCCGAGAGCTCCCATGGCTGCGCCGTTGACGTTGGCGCGGACACTGGCCTCCCCTCGCCTATCTAGCAGGTCCAGGAGATGCACACCTTCACCCTCTTCATCTACGACAAGTCGCGCGAGCGGGGACGCCCTCATGCCGTCGCAATCGTCCATCCCCATCGTCGGCCGTCGCTTCTACCTCGTCGTCGACCCGCCGCTGCTTGCGCTCCCGTTCATTCGAAGAGCCACCATGTGCTCCCTGGTGAGCACCCGCGCCGATACCCCCTGCTTGCCCCCTCGATTCGTTGCGGTAGCCTCCGTCCCCGACCTCGTCGGAGCTCGCGTGTACATGTATGTACGTACGTTTGTACTGCTGATGCTCCGAGTCGAGCCCCGTGCTCGCCCCGCCGTGGCCTAACGCATGCTCACCTGTGCGTCGCCGCACCCTACTGTTCCATACCGTGCGAGCTCCGGCTGAGCTCGCGGTCAGCCCGACCGCCGGCATGCGCGTGGCCGTCCCTCCCGCTGCTGCAGCCGCCCGCCTGCGCGCGCTCGCCGCCCTAGCTACGCCTCACGCGCGCCCAGCCGCGCGAACCCCGACTGCTGCTGCCCGACCGCGTCGTACCCCCATGCCAGCGCCTTCCCGTGCCCGCAACCGCCTGACGCTGCCCGTCGTCCCCACGCCTCCCTCCTCGCATACCTTGCCGCCTAGCGCCGCCACTCCCCGCTGGACGCCGCTCCCGTCGCTGGGCGCCCGTGCCCCCTGTCACCTGCGCCGCCCGCTTCACCTTGCCGTCGCTACACGCACGACCTTGCCTCCCCTACTACAGCGCCCCCGCCCGCTTGCTCCTCCTCTATACTGTACTACTGCTAGCTACTGTAGATGTAGCTAGCTTTTCTAATTATACACTAACTGACCCTCTGGACAGCCCTTAAACAGCGACTAAACGACTTTTAACAGAAGTAAAAATAATATGAGTGAGTAGTACACTTGACGAGGCTCAAATGAAATTACAAATTGCTATGTTTTGTTAACAGAAAAACAGAAACTGAAATGCTGCAGTAGCACTTTTCCAACAAAGTTTTGATCAAGCAAATGGATGCTAACATAGCCGCACTTGTTACTGTCATCTAGATCACAGAAAATTGATCAAGATTGATATAAGTCACTACTCCATAGGATGAGTAGAACAATAGCTATAGCCTCCGAAAAACAGCTAAGTGATGTTTAAAACTGTCGAATTCTCAGACTTAGCAAAATTTCAGGGATTTTCAGAATGTTGTTTAAATCTTTAAAAAATCATAGAAAAATATCCGTAGCTCGGATGAAAAAGTTTTATACATGAAAGTTTCTCAGAACGACGAGACGAATACTAATTTGCGGGAACAGTTATGGGCACTCGACGTCGTGGTATCATCCGAAGGCTTCTTAATGTCAGCGACTGAGCGGCGCGCACCGGGTTGGACCGCGTAACGCAACTTCCTTTGTAATGGAGGTTGCTAGGTCTGCTCACCGGCCGTGTACGCAAGATGCAGGTGTGCAATGGGCGATGGGCCCAGACCCCTACGCGCATAGGATTTAGACCGGCGTGCTGACCTATCTGTTGTGCCTAGGTAGGGCTGCGACGTGTTGATCTTCCGAGGCTGGGCATGACCCAGGAAGGTGTATCTGGCCCAAAGGGGATCGAACGTGTTGGAAAATGTGGTGCACCCATGCAGGGAAGTTTATCTATTCAAATAGCCGTGTCCCTCGATAAAAGGACGACCAGGAGTTGTACATTGACCTTATGATAACTAGAACCGGATACTTAATAAAACACACCCTTTCAAATGCCAGATACAACCCGGTGATCGCTCTCTCACAGGGCGACGAGGAGAGGATCGTCGGGTAGGATTATGCTATATGATGATACTTGGTTAACATACCATCTACTCTCATCTACTGCTTCAAGATGGAGGCTACCAGAAGCGTAGTCTTCGATAGGACAAGCTATCCCCCTCTTATCCTGGCGTTCTGCAGTTCAGTCCATAGATACTACCCATTTCATTGATACCAATGCATATGTAGTGTAGATCCTTGCTTGCGAGTACTTTGGATGAGTACTCACGGTTCCTTTCCTACTTCTTTTTCCCCCTTTCCCGGTTACTGCGATCATATGATGGAGTCCAGGAGCCAGAGGATTCCGAGGATGATTCTACGTGGAGTTCGACTTTGAGGAGTAGTTAGGATGTCCCAGGCAGGAGGCCTTGCCTTTTCGATCGTTGCTACTTTTGTGCTAGCCTTCTTAAGGCAAACTTATTTAACTTATGTCTGTACTTAGATATTATTGCTTCTGCTGACTCTTCTATGATCGAGCTCTTGTATTCGAGCCCTCGAGGCCCCTGGCTTGTAATATGATGCTTGTATGACTTATTTTATTTGTAGAGTTGTGTTGTGATATCTTCCCGTGAGTCCCTGATCTTGATCGTACACGTTTGCGTGTATGATTAGTGTACGATTGAATCGGGGGCGTCACAAGTTGGTATCAGAGCTAACTGCCTGTAGGAATCCCCCTTATACACTCCTTGGACGAAGTCGAGTCTAGATATTGCTAAAACGTTTACTAACATGGCTGTGTGCCTTACGGGCCCATGTCGCCATTGGGTGGTACTAAGATCTTTTACTCCTCGTCTATACTCTGGGACTCTGATCTCTCTTCTATTCAGGTTAAATGATTTTGCTAACTCTAACTCTAGGTTCTTGTAAATACTTTCTCCCGGAGAGCCCTTTCATTCCATATGATGGCCGGCTTCACCAGAAGATTCCGAAGATACTCTCCGATATTCTCTTGAGACTTTGTGCCCACCACTTTTGCTATTCTTGACCACCGATTAATCCTTATGGATAACTGTTTACACTTGTTGTTCACACCTTCATTCCCAGTTGCCCTTGTTATTACTTGATACCTGAAAAATTCCCCAATATTCCGAGAATCCTTTGTGCCCACCGCTTTGTAGCTCTTTTCCGCATTAATACCCTTTCGAATAATTCCTCGCACATAACGAGTATCCGCTCATCACTAGTTGTTCATGTGTTTCACAAGGATCTTCAAAAATACTATTCGATCTTCCGAAATCCTCAACAACCTATTGCTCTTTTCTTGCTTGCTTGCATTGTGATTAATCCCATAAGTTTGGTAATCTTATTGTCATCCTTTGTCATTATCATTTTGAGTCCGTTGATACAATATGTTGTGAATGCTTGCAATCCTCAATCAGATCCTAGAATTCATCCTTCCGGCTCAGATGTCATTTTAACATGTGCTGGATCTCGACCAATCAAATCGCCATCGATTGTACCCCTAAGGCTATTCTACCTATCCATCCCTAATTAGAGCATTGCTTCTGATCCCTTGTCTTGGAATTCATAATTCCTTTGCAATTGAGCTTTGAGTTAGTCAGTTGTTTCTATAATATGATCTCCTTGCATCTTTTCTTCTTCTGGTTAAGTACCGATGCTCACATCAGATCCCTTATGGACCACCAGATCCTTTGTTGGATTTTGTCCGACACCGTCCTTCATATTCATTAACCTTGTGAGCCTTTCATCGGATACATAATGCCTTTGGTACATTGTATCCCCTGCTTTTGTCAACCATGCTCTGCTCCCGAGCTTGAGTTATTCGCTCCTGAATTTGTGGTATGTGTTCATAAGATGCCCCGATGGGTTAAACCTATGCCTTCCTTACTCTGTGTGAATCCGAAAGATTTCATGCGTCATACTTATCTGGTATTGCACTAGGTAAAACTTTCAAAAACTAATGTCATTTTCAAAAAGCAAGAGGTGAATGGAAGGTTATACATTGAAGAAGTGGGATTCGACCTTGAACTTTGTGTTCATGCCTATGGAAACGATGTAGATCTTATCATGGAAGCTTCTCGTAACAATAACTATTCCCTTGATATAATATCATTTGGTATCTATGAATTGATCCTTTGCAATCGTGGTTCCGACCATGATTGTTCTCCTTTAATTCCATTTCTCAAACAAGATGAAGTGTTTGTCTTCTGCAGATCATGTCACGTGTCCACCCTATACTCTTCTCTACCGTCGAGGATTACACTCTGGTATCTCGAGTATATCACGGAACTACATAACTCCTTATGAGTTCTTCATCTAGTATTGCTTCTCACCGATTTCAGATTTTCCCCGGGTTCTGGGTTATAAGTCACTCGAGAACACCAATAACTGAATTGATTCCGCACTCCGATTCAATAAGTATTTTTCACTGCTTATGAGTTTAATAATCCTTCAAGTCATTCCTAGCCTGATCGACTATATCATTATTGTGCGAAATTTTAACTATGCTACCGGTCCTTCTTCCCGGAGCACAATTTTTGATGATGAGCTAACCTTACGTCGATCTTCCTCGTCGTATCATTTCACCTTGAACAACAAGCTTGATTTCGAGTTTGTGTCGTACCCGTGGTTCCAATAAACTTGCGCTTCATCATTCCTTTGACTTGATGCCATCGCTGATCGATTACATCTTCATGAAATCTCTCGACAACTGTGTCATGATCATCATCAACATCCTAAGCTCTTCAAAGATATATATCAAATTCTTGATGGTTAATACAATCCTTTCCCCTCGAAGATTCATGTTATCATCGACCACTTTATTGCCAACCGTTCAACACAAACTGGTTCGTGTTTGGTGTTATACCTTGAGATCCTTGCTACCCAGCAGTTTTTACATTGGAAGTATTATCATCTTTTATGTCAAGAAAGTCGTGAAAATTTCACCATCTCTTAAGAGATCTTGTTACAGGTGATACTTGTTTCCATATCCGTTCATTCCTTGGTCTCCATGTTGTTTCTAATCGGAAAACCGACAATTGAACTATGATGAGCGACATCAAAACTTCTACCAACCCTATTGCTTTGAAGTTAATGGTCGATATTTCATTCTTAGACCATTGGTTATCGAATCACCATTCTAACATTGATCATGCTACCTAAGCCCATATTTCGGGTGCATATTTCAATCAACGATTAACTGTGTATGTTTTCCTCGAGCATACCTCATTATATCATTTGATCTGACAAATGTTATCTCCTTGTTCGAATACTGGTGGGAATCCATCTTTTGGAAATCTCGATTCATTGTCGCTGAGTTCATCAGCCACCTCCCCATCCACTCCTTGGTTTAATGATGAACTCATGATTCAGAACTTGCTTCAATAGTTCATTTCCTGAGAATCTTACAATGTCATCTTGTCAATTTGAGTTACACCTTTTCTTCTTAGGCATCCCGAGTCTGGGGTATCCTGGCACCAATCGGACCTGGATCTCGGTCAGATATGATGGTTGGAACATATTCCCAAGAGTTATAACATTGGTCTTTAACCCAATAAGGTGATGTCATCCTAACACACCTGCCCGGAGGACCTAGTGTTATAGTTTCCTTTTTAACAAGGTTAACCATTTTTCCATGAGGAAATTGAATGCCTTGTTTAATAAGTTTATCTTGATGGATCCTTTGAGTATCCAAAATCTCACCCTTACTTGATGACCAGGTCAATGCTATCTCGAAGCATGTCTGTGGTACTCCGATTTTCAATAAGAACATTTGAAGCACAATGCTAAATTTTCTTTATCAAATTATCCAAACACCTTGTATGGGTAATGTCATGAAATTTCTTCCCCCTTTCCTAAAGCATTTTCTACATTATATCATGTCATGGATATCATGCTCTGTTTCTCCTTGGGAAGGATATACCCCTGAATAATGTGTTTAAACACATTTCCTTTCCATTGTACTATTTAATCTAATGATCACCTTTTCCTTTCCATTGTTTTGTTTAACCTTTCTGGTGATTTATAGGATCTAAGCAGTAACATTCTTCTGCTTATGTAAACACCTGGGTGTACAATCGTGTCGGTAAGACCCTGTTACTATTGTTGACGACATTCCGGTAACCACCGATGGACGAGAACTTTGCCTATTGGTACGCCTCGTTCAACGAGCAGGAGAATGGTTCTCTTCTTCCCTCGCCCTTGGTACTGACGTTGTTGCCGACATAACTGACATGTTGTTCTCTGACGTGCCTTGCTATCATAACCGTGCAAGATGTCACCGCTCTTTCTACTTTGAACTCACATGGTTGGCCCATAACCCACAGTTCCACAGGATCGAAACCTGACTCTCCTGTACCCCCCATTCCTAAGGTTGTTCCTCACATATGGTCTCGTATGTAATTCACGAGCCACCGTCTAAGAGATCATCAATTCTGGTATCAGACACAATACTTATTCCCGTTGCTTGGAACCCCTTTCACGCCCTGTTTCAAGCATCGAACGATTGCCTTCCCATTCGAAACTTATCATGGTATATTCTTACTATGATCTCGATATTTTATTAAGTTTCAATTCGAAGTTACTTTCCGCCACCTTCCCTGATGTTATCTACCAGATAATCAACCTTGTAGAGGCCCGTTCTTCCGAAGCTACCCCCTTAACCTTTTCGTAAGTACGATGGATTTCCCGAAGGAAGGATGACGACTTCATCATGATGACTTGAAGCGGAAAAATGAAGACATCAAAGTAACGGGTCAACCTATTTGAGAAGGGCAACCAAGAACGAGAAGATCCGTTAGAATTTTGTAACCGATTCCTCCCCCTTAACTCTACCTCTTAAACCTCAGGACGAGATTTCTTGTAGTGGAGGAGAATTGTGATGCCCGGGTAATTAAGCTATAGTAATCCCCCTAATGGTGGCCATGTCATCATGATTACTATGCAAATTGCCATTTGTTCTAAAGTCCAAGTCAAAATCAAATTTGAATTCCAAGTCAAAATAATTTTTATCTAAACGGTAAAACAAAAATGTTTGTTGGGTTGAAAATATTCACTAAATAATTATCATATAAGAACCAACATTATTTGAGTATATGAAATGCCATTAACCTATTTTGACCTGGACCAGTAGCATTTAATTTATCAATTACAATTTAAATAAATGGTGAAACTTCTCCAAATAAATTGAGACCTTGTGTGCAGCTTCAGAGTCCTACCTAGTAATTACGTGCAAAGTTCCACCTATAAATAAATTCATTTAGAAGTACCTCAAAATAATGCAAAACACACGTGAACTAAAGAAAAGCAGAAAATAAAACAAAAACAAAAGGAGCCCAGCCGACTACTTTGCATCGGGCCCTAGTGGCCCCAGTGCACATCCGGCCAGCCCATTCATGCCTCCTGTTCACCTCGCTCATGTAGATGCCCGTGCGCCGTCCAACACGTGTGTTGGAAATATGCCCTAGAGGCAATAATAAAAGCATTATTATTATATTTCCTTGTTCATGATAATTGTCCTTTATTCATGCTATAATTGTGTTATCCGGAAATCGTAATACATGTGTGAATAATAGACACCAACATGTCCCTAGTAAGCCTCTAGTTGACTAGCTCGTTGATCAACAGATAGTCATGGTTTCCTGACTATGGACATTGGATGTCATTGATAACGAGATCACATCATTAGGAGAATGATGTGATGGACAAGACCCAATCCTAAACATAGCATAAGATCGTATAGTTCGTTTGCTAGAGTTTTCCAATGTCAAGTATCTTTTCCTTAGACCATGAGATCGTGTAACTCCCGGATACCGAAGGAGTGCTTTGGGTATACCAAACGTCACAACGTAACTGGGTGACTATAAAGGTATACTACGGGTATCTCCAAAAGTGTCTGTTGGGTTGACACGGATCAAGATTGGGATTTGTCACTCCGTATGACGGAGGGGTATCAGTGGGCCCACTCGGTAATGCATCATCATAATGAGCTCAAAGTGACCAAGTGTCTGGTCACGGGATCATGCATTACGGTACGAGTAAAGTGACTTGCCGGTAACGAGATTGAACGAGGTATTGGGATACCGACGATCGAATCTCGGGCAAGTAGCATACCGATTGACAAAGGGAATTGTATATGGGGTTACGTGAATCCTCGACATCGTGGTTCATCCGATGAGATCATCAAGGAGCATGTGGGAGCCAACATGGGTATCCAGATCCCCCTGTTGGTTATTGACAGGAGAGCGATCTCGGTCATGTCTACATGTCTCCCGAACCCGTAGGGTCTACACACTTAAGGTTCAGTGACGCTAGGGTTGTAGGGATATGTATATGCAGTAACCCGAATGTTGTTCGGAGTCCCGGATGAGATCTCAGACGTCACGAGGAGTTCCGGAATGGTCCGGAGGTAAAGAATTATATATAGGAAGTGCTATTTCGGCCATCGGGACAAGTTTCGGGGTCACCGGTATTGTACCGGGACCACCGGAAGGGTCCCGGGGGTCCACCAGGTGGGGCCACCTATCCCAGGGGGCCACATGGGCTGTAGGGGTGTGCGCCTTGGCCTGCATGGGCCAAGGGCACCAGCGCCAAGAGGCCCATGCGCCTAGGGTTAAGGAAGGGAAGAGTCCCAAAGGGGGAAGGCACCTCCGAGGTGCCTTGGGGAGGAGGGACTCCTCCCTTGGCCGCCGCCCCCCTAGGAGATTGGATCTCCTAGGGCCGCCCCCCTAGGCTCCCTATATATAGTGGGGGAAGGAGGGCCTCTCAATCCACGTCTTTGGTGCCTTCCTCTCCCTCTCCAACACATCCTCCTCCTCCATAGTGCTTGGCGAAGCCCTGCCGGAGTACTGCAGCTCCACCACCACCACGCCGTCGTGCTGCTGTTGGAGCCATCTTCCTCAACCTCTCCTTCCCCCTTGCTGGATCAAGAAGAAGGAGACGTTACGCTGACCGTACGTGTGTTGAACGCGGAGGTGCCGTCCGTTCGGCGCTAGGATCTCCGGTGATTTGGATCACGTCGAGTACGCCTTCCTCATCCCCGTTCTTTGAACGCTTCCGCGCGTGATCTACAAAGGTATGTAGATGCAATCCGATCACTCGTTACTAGATGAACTCCTAGATGGATCTTGGTGAAACCATAGGAAATTTTTTGTTTTCTGCAACGTTCCACGACAGTGGCATCATGAGCTAGGTCTATGCGTAGTTCTCTTGCACGAGTAGAACACAATTTGTTGTGGGCGTTGATGTTGTTAACTTTCTTGCCGCTACTAGTCTTATCTTGCTTCAACGGTATTGTGGGATGAAGCGGCCCGGACCAACCTTACACGTACGCTTACGTGAGACCGGTTCCACCGACTAACATGCACAAGTTGCATAAGGTGGCTGGCGGGTGTCTGTCTCTCCCACTTTAGTTGGAGCGGATTCGATGAAAAGGGTCCTTATGAAGGGTAAATAGAAGTTGACAAATCACGTTGTGTCTTTCACATAGGTAAGAAAACGTTCTTGATAGAACCCTACTTCATCCACGTAAAACATGCAACAACAATTAGAGGACGTCTAACTTGTTTTTGCAGCAAGTGCTTTGTGATATGATATGGCCAAAGTTGTGATGAATGATGAATGATATATATGTGATGTATGAGATGTTCATGCTATTGTAATAGGAATCATGACTTGCATGTCGATGAGTATGACAACCGGCAGGAGCCATAGGAGTTGTCTTTATTTTTGTATGACCTCTGTGTCATTGAGAAATGCCATGTAAATTACTTTACTTTATTGCTAAACGCGTTAGACATAGTAGTAGAAGTAATAGTTGGCGAGCAACTTCATGGAGACACGATGATGGAGATCATGATGATGGAGATCATGGTGTCATGCCGGTGACAAGATGATCATGGAGCCCCAAGATGGAGATCAAAGGAGCTATATGATATTGGCCATATCATGTCACTATTATTATTTGATTGCATGTGATGTTTATCATGTTTTTGCATCTTGTTTGCTTAGAACGATGGTAGTAAATAAGATGATCCCTCATAATAATTTCAAGAAAGTGTTCCCCCTAACTGTGCACCGTTGCGACAGTTCGTTGTTTCGAAGCACCACGTGATGATCGGGTGTTAGATTCCAACGTTCACATACAACGGGTGTAAGACAGATTTACACATGCAAGCACTTAGGTTGACTTGACGAGCCTAGCATGTACAAACATGGCCTTGGAACACAGAAGACCGAAAGGTCGAGCATGAGTCGTATAGAAGATACGATCAACATGAAGATGTTCACCGATGTTGACTAGTCCGTCTCACGTGATGATCGGACACGACCTAGTTAACTCGGATCATGTTATACTTAGATTACAGGAGGGATGTCTATCTAAGTGGGAGTTCATTGAATAATTTGATTAGATGAACTTAATTATCATGAACTTAGTCTAATTTTTTTACAATATGTCTTGTAGATCAAATCGCCAACGTAGTCCTCAACTTCAACGCGTTCCTAGAGAAAACCAAGCTGAAAGACGATGGCAGCAACTACACGGACTGGGTCCGGAACCTGAGGATCATCCTCATAGCTGCCAAGAAAGATTATGTCCTACAAGCACCGCTGGGTGACGCACCTGTTCTCCCTGCAGAACAAGACGTTATGAACGCTTGGCAGGCACGTATCAATGACTACTCCCTCGTTCAGTGCGGTGTGCTTTACAGCTTAGAGCCGGGGCTCCAAAAGCGTTTTGAGAGACACGGAGCATATGCGATGTTCGAAGAGCTGAAAATGGTTTTTCAAGCTCATGCCCGGGTCGAGAGATATGAAGTCTCCGACAAATTCTTTAGCTGTAAGATGGAGGAAAACAGTTCTGTCAGTGAGCACATACTCACTATGTCTGGGTTGCATAACTGCTTGACTCAGCTGGGAGTTAATCTCCCGGATGACGCGGTCATTGACAGAATCCTTCAGTCGCTTCCACCGAGCTACAAGAGCTTTGTGATGAACTTCAATATGCAGGGGATGGAAAAGACCATTCCTGAAGTATTTGCAATGCTGAAATCAGCAGAGGTAGAAGTCAAAAAGGAACATCAAGTGTTGATGGTGAATAAAACCACTAAGTTCAAGAAGGGCAAGGGTAAGAAAGCCTTCAAGAAGGACGGCAAGGGAGTTGCCGCGCCCGGAAAGCAAGCTGCCGGGAAGAAACCAATGAATGGACCCAAGCCCGAGACTGAGTGCTTTTATTGCAAGGAAAGTGGTCACTGGAAGCGGAACTGCCCCAAATACTTAGCGGACAAGAAGGCCGGCAAAACGAAAGGTATATGTGATATACATGTAATTGATGTGTACCTTACCAGTACTCGTAGTAGCTCCTAGGTATTTGATACCGGTGCAGTTGCTCACATTTGTAACTCAAAGCAGGAGCTGCAGAATAAGCGGAGACTGGCGAAGGACGAGGTGACGATGCGCGTCGGGAATGGTTCCAAGGTCAATGTGATCGCCGTCGGCACGCTACCTCTACATTTACCTTCGGGATTAGTTTTAAACCTTAATAATTGTTATTTAGTGCCATCTTTGAGCATGAACATTGTATCAGGATCTCGTTTAATTCGAGATGGCTACTCATTTAAATCCGAGAATAATGGTTGTTCTATTTATATGAGAGATATGTTTTATGGTCATGCTCCGATGGTGAATGGTTTATTCTTAATGAATCTCGAGCGTAATGCTACACATATTCATAGTGTGAATACCAAAAGATGTAAGATTGATAATGATAGTCCCACATACTTGTGGCACTGCCGCCTTGGTCACATAGGTGTCAAACGCATGAAGAAGCTCCATGTTGATGGACTTTTAGAGTCTCTTGATTACGAATCATTTGACACGTGCGAACCATGCCTCATGGGTAAAATGACCAAGACTCCATTCTCAGGAACAATGGAGCGAGCAACCAACTTATTGGAAATCATACATACTGATGTGTGCGGTCCAATGAGTGTTGAGGCTCGCGGTGGCTATCGTTATGTTCTCACCCTCACTGATGACTTGAGTAGATATGGGTATGTCTACTTAATGAAACACAAGTCTGAGACCTTTGAAAAGTTCAAGGAATTTCAGAGTGAGGTTGAGAATCAACGTGACAGGAAAATCAAATTCCTGCGATCAGATCGTGGAGGAGAATACTTGAGTCATGAGTTTGGCACACACTTAAGAAAATGTGGAATAATTTCACAACTGACGCCGCCTGGAACACCTCAGCGTAATGGTGAGTCCGAACGTTGTAATCGCACTCTATTAGATATGGTGCGATCTATGATGTCTCTTACCAATTTACCACTATCTTTTTGGGGGTATGCTTTAGAGATTACCGCATTCACTTTAAATAGGGCTCCGTCGAAATCCGTTGAGATGACACCGTATGAATTATGGTTTGGGAAGAAACCTAAGCTGTCGTTTCTAAAAGTTTGGGGATGCGATGCTTATGTCAAGAAACTTCAACCTGAAAAGCTTGAACCCAAATCGGAAAAATGCGTCTTCATAGGATACCCTAAAGAAACTATTGGGTATACCTTCTACCTCAGATCCGAAGGCAAGATCTTTGTTGCCAAGAATGGGTCCTTTCTAGAGAAAGAGTTTCTCTCGAAAGAAGTAAGTGGGAGGAAAGTAGAACTTGATGAAGTATTACCTCTTGAACCGGAAAATGGCGCAACTCAAGAAAATGTTCCTGAGGTGCCTGCACCGACTAGAGAGGAAGTTAATGATGATGATCAAGATACTTCTGATCAAGCTCCTACTGAAATTCGTAGGTCCACAAGGACACGTTCCGCACCGGAGTGGTACGGCAACCCTGTCTTGGAAATCATGTTGTTAGACAACGGTGAACCTTCGAACTATGAAGAAGCGATGGCGGGCCCGGATTCCGACAAATGGCTAGAAGCCATGAAATCCGAGATAGGATCCATGTATGAAAACGAAGTATGGACTTTGACTGACTTGCCCGTTGAGCGGCGAGCCATAGAAAATAAATGGATCTTTAAGAAGAAGACAGACGCGGATGGTAATGTGACCATCTATAAAGCTCGCCTTGTCGCTAAGGGTTATCGACAAGTTCAAGGGGTTGACTACGATGAGACTTTCTCACCGGTAGCGAAGCTAAAGTCCGTCCGAATCATGTTAGCAATTGTCGCATTCTATGATTATGAGATATGGCAAATGGACGTCAAAACGACATTCCTTAATGGTTTCCTTAAGGAAGAATTGTATATGATGCAGCCGGAAGGTTTTGTCGATCCTAAGAATGCTAACAAGGTGTGCAAGCTCCAACGCTCGATTTATGGGCTGGTGCAAGCATCTCGGAGTTGGAACATTCGCTTTGATGAGATGATCAAAGCGTTTGGGTTTACGCAGACTTAGGGAGAAGCCTGCGTTTACAAGAAAGTGAGTGGGAGCTCTGTAGCATTTCTCATATTATATGTAGATGACATACTTTTGATGGGAAATGATATTGAGCTTTTGGACAGCATTAAGGCCTACTTGAATAAGAGTTTTTAAATGAAGGACCTTGGAGAAGCTGCTTATATATTAGGCATCAAGATCTATAGAGACAGATCAAGACGCCTCATAGGTCTTTCACAAAGCACATACCTTGATAAGATATTGAAGAAGTTCAATATGGATCAGTCTAAGAAGGGGTTCTTGCCTGTGTTGCAAGGTGTGAAATTGAGCTCAGCTCAATGTCCGACCACGGCAGAAGATATAGAAGAGATGAGTGTCATCCCCTATGCCTCAGCCATAGGTTCTATTATGTATGCCATGCTATGTACCAGACCTGATGTAAACCTTGCCGTAAGTTTGGTAGGTAGGTACCAAAGTAATCCCGCAAGGAACACTGGACAGCGGTCAAGAATATCCTGAAGTACCTGAAAAGGACTAAGGAAATGTTTCTCGTCTATGGAGGTGACGAAGAGCTCGTCGTAAAGGGTTACGTCGACGCTAGCTTCGACACAGATCTGGATGACTCAAAGTCACAAACCGGATATGTGTATATTTTGAATGGTGGGGCAGTAAGCTGGTGCAGTTGCAAGCAGAGCGTCGTGGCGGGATCTACATGTGAAGCGGAGTACATGGCAGCCTCGGAGGCAGCGCATGAAGCAATTTGGGTGAAGGAGTTCATCACCGACCTAGGAGTCATACCCAATGCGTCGGGGCCGATCAAGCTCTTCTGTGACAACACTGGAGCTATTGCACTTGCCAAGGAGCCCAGGTTTCACAAGAAGACAAGGCACATCAAGCGTCGCTTCAACTCCATTCGTGAAAATGTTCAAGATGGAGACATAGATATTTGTAAAGTACATACGGACCTGAATATAGCAGATCCGTTGACTAAACCTCTCCCTAGAGCAAAACATGATCAACACCAGAATTCCATGGGTGTTCGATTCATCACAATGTAACTAGATTATTGACTCTAGTGCAAGTGGGATACTGTTGGAAATATGCCCTAGATTATTGACTCTAGTGCAAGTGGGAGACTGTTGGAAATATGCCCTAGAGGCAATAATAAAAGCATTATTATTATATTTCCTTGTTCATGATAATTGTCCTTTATTCATGCTATAATTGTGTTATCCGGAAATTGTAATACATGTGTGAATAATAGACACCAACATGTCCCTAGTAAGCCTCTAGTTGACTAGCTCGTTGATCAACAGATAGTCATGGTTTCCTGACTATGGACATTGGATGTCATTGATAACGAGATCACATCATTAGGAGAATGATGTGATGGACAAGACCCAATCCTAAACATAGCATAAGATCGTATAGTTCGTTTGCTAGAGTTTTCCAATGTCAAGTATCTTTTCCTTAGACCATGAGATCGTGTAACTCCCGGATACCGAAGGAGTGCTTTGGGTATACCAAACGTCACAACGTAACTGGGTGACTATAAAGGTATACTACGGGTATCTCCAAAAGTGTCTGTTGGATTGACACAGATCAAGACTGGGATTTGTCACTCCGTATGACAGAGGGGTATCACTGGGCCCACTCGGTAATGCATCATCATAATGAGCTCAAAGTGACCAAGTGTCTGGTCACGGGATCATGCATTACGGTACGAGTAAAGTGACTTGCCGGTAACGAGATCGAACGAGGTATTGGGATACCGACGATCGAATCTCGGGCAAGTAGCATACCGATTGACAAAGGGAATTGTATATGGGGTTACGTGAATCCTCGACATCATGGTTCATCCGATGAGATCGTAGAGGAGCATGTGGGAGCCAACATGGGTATCCAGATCCCGCTATTGGTTATTGACCGGAGAGCGATCTCGGTCATGTCTACATGTCTCCCGAACCCGTAGGGTCTACACACTTAAGGTTCGGTGACGCTAGGGTTGTAGGGATATGTATATGCAGTAACCCGAATGTTCTTCAGAGTCCCGGATGAGATCCCGGATGTCACGAGGAGTTCCGGAATGGTTCGGAGGTAAAGAATTATATATAGGAAGTGCTATTTCGGCCATCGGGACAAGTTTCGGGGTCACCAGTATTGTACCGGGACCACCGGAAGGGTCCCGGGGGTCCACCGGGTGGGGCCACCTATCCCGGGGGGCCACATGGGCTGTAGGGGTGTGCGCCTTGGCCTGCATGGGCCAAGGGCACCAGCGCCAAGAGGCCCATGCACCTAGGGTTAAGGAAGGGAAGAGTCCCAAAGGGGGAAGGCACCTCCGAGGTGCCTTGGGGAGGAAGGACTCCTCCCTTGGCCGCCGCCCCCTAGGAGATTGGATCTCCTAGGGCCGGCGCCCCCCTAGGCTCCCTATATATAGTGGGGGAAGGAGGGCCTCTCAATCCACGTCTTTGGTTCCTCCCTCTCCCTCTCCAACACATCCTCCTCCTCCATAGTGCTTGGCGAAGCCCTGCCGGAGTACTGCAGCTCCACCACCACCACACCATAGTGCTGCTGTTGGAGCCATCTTCCTCAACCTCTCCTTCCCCCTTGCTGGATCAAGAAGAAGGATACGTTACACTGACCGTACGTGTGTTGAACACGGAGGTGCCGTCCGTTCGGCGCTAGGATCTCCGGTGATTTGGATCACGTCGAGTACGCCTTCCTCATCCCCGTTCTTTGAACGCTTCCACGCGTGATCTACAAACGTATGTAGATGCAATCCGATCACTCGTTGCTAGATGAACTCCTAGATGGATCTTGGTGAAACCGTAGGAAATTTTTTGTTTTCTGCAACGTTCCCCAACAACGTGGATGTCGCGCTGCCGCCCATCCCATGGTTGAAGAGCTAGATAAGAGCCCTCCCTCGACGCCCCTCTCTCTCCCATGAACCCTAGCTCCCTCCATTTTCCCCTCTGGCGCCATTCTCCACCAAATCAAGCCGCGTCCGAGAGCTCCCATGGCTGCGCCGTCAATGTTGGCGCGGACACCGATCTCCCCTCGCCTATCTAGCAGGTCCAAGAGACGCACACCTTCAGCCTCTTCGTCTGTGAAAAGTCGCGCGAGCAGGGACGCCCTCACGCCGTCACAATCGTCCATCCCCATCGTCGGCCGTCGCTTCTACCTCGTCGTCGACCCGCCGCTGCCTGTGCTCCCATTCATTCGAAGAGCCACCATGTGCTCCCTGGTGAGCACCCGCGCTGATTCCCCCCAGCTTGCCCCCTCGAATCGTTGCGGTAGCCTTCGTCCCCGACCTCGTCGGAGCTCGGCGTACGTGTACATACGTACGTGTGTACTGCTGCTGCTCCCAGTCGAGCCCCGTGCTCGCCCCGTCGTGGCCTCACGCACGCTCACCTGTGCGTCACCGTGCCCTACTGTTCCACGCCGTGCGAGCTCTGGCTGAGCTCGCGGTCAGCCCGACCGCTGGGACGCGTGTAGCCATCCCTCCCGCTGCTGCAGCCGCCCGCCTGCGTGCGCTCGCCGCCCTGGCTATGCCTCACACGCGCCCAGCCGCGCGAGCCCCAACCGCTAATGCCCTACCGCGTCGTGCCCCCATGCCAGCGACTTCCCGTGCCCGCAACCGCCTGACGTTTCCTGTCGTCCCCACGCCTCCCTGCTTGCGTACCTCACCGCCTAGCACCGCCACTCCCCGCTGTCCGCCGCTCCCGTCGCTGGGCACTCGTGCCCCCTGTCACCTGCGCCACCTTCCGTCTCTACACACACGTCCTTGCCTCCCCTACTGCAGCACCCCCGCCCGCTTGCTCCTCCTCTATACTGTACTACTACTAGCTACAGTAGATGTAGCTAGCTTTTCTAATTATACACTAACTGACCCTCTGGACAGCCCTTAAAGGAGCGACTAAACGACTTTTAACAGAAGTAAAAATAATATGAGTGAGTAGTACACTTGACGAGGCTCAAATGAAATTACAAATTGCTATGTTTTGTTAACAGAAAAACAGAAACTGAAATGCTGCAGTAGCACTTTTCCAACAAAGTTTTGATCAAGCAAATGGATGCTAACATAGCCGCACTTGTTACTGTCATCTAGATCACAGAAAATTGATCAAGATTGATATAAGTCACTACTCCATAGGATGAGTAGAACAATAGCTATAACCTCCGGAAAACAACTAAGTGATGTTTAAAACTGTCGAATTCTCAGACTTAGCAAAATTTCAGGGATTTTCATAATGTTGTTTAAATCTTTGAAAATCATAGAAAAATATCCGTAGCTCGGATGAAAAAGTTTTATACATGAAAGTTTCTTAGAACGATGAGATGAATCCTAATTCACGGTCCGTTCATCCACCACACATCCCTAGCATAGCGAACATCGAACCTTTCCCCCTTGGTTCATCTGTCCGAAAACGCGAAACACCGGGGATACTTTCCCGGATGTTTCCCCCTTCGTCGATATCACCTCTTACTATGTTAGGGCACACCTAGCACCGTTACTTGTCATGTCATGCATCGATATGCATCTGTTTGCATTGTATTCATTGTTTATTCCCCCTCTTCTCTCCGGTAGACTACGAGACTGACGCTGCTGCTGGTGCCCCGATCGACTACGTTGTGGACGACCCCTACTTGCCAGAGCAACCAGGCAAGCCCCCCCTTGATCATCAGATATCACCTATTCTTATCTCTACTACTTGCATTAGAGTAGTGTAGCATGTTACTGCTTTTATTTAATCCTATTCTGATGCATAGCCTATCCTTGCTACTATTGTTGTTACCTTTACCTGCAATCCTAAATGCTTAGTATAGGATGCTAGTATTCCATCAGTGGCCCTACATTCTTGTCCGTCCGCCATGCTATACTATTGGGCCATGATCACTTGGGAGGTGATCACAGGTATATACTTATATGCTTATACGTGATACATGTGGTGACTAAAGTCGGGTCGGCTCATAGAGTACCCGCAAGTGATTCCAATGTGGGGGCTGAAGGGGCAGGTGGTTCCATCCAGGTAGTGGTGGGCCTGGGTTCCTGAAGAACCCCGACTGTTACTTTGAGGCAGAGCGACAGGGCAGGTTGAGACCACCTAGGAGAGAGGTGGGCCTGGCCCTGGTCGGCGTCCGTGGTTACTTCAAAATAACATGCTTAATGAGATCTTAGTATTTGATCTGAGTCTGGCCACTGGCCTATATGCACTAACCAACTACGCGGGAACAGTTATGGGCACTCGACATCATGGTATCAGCCGAAGCCTTCTTGATGTCAGTGACTGAGCGGCGCACACCAGGTTGTACTGCGTAACGCAACTTCCTTTGTAATAGAGGTTGCTAGGTCTGCTCACCGACCGCGTACGCAACGTGCAGGTGTGCAATGGGCGATGGGCCCAGACTCCTGCGCGCATAGGATCTAGACCGGCGTGCTGACCTCTCTGTTGTGCCTAGGTAGGGCTGTGACGTATTGATCTTCCGAGGCCAGGCATGACCCAGGAAAGTGTGTCTGGCCAAAGGGGATCGAGCGTGTTGGGAAATGTGGTGCACCCATGCAGGGAAGTTTACCTATTCGAATAGTCGTGTCCCTCGGTAAAAGGACGACCCAAAGTTGTATCTCGACCTTATGACAACTAGAACCGGATACTTAATAAAACACACCCTTTCAAGTGCCAGATACAACCCGGTGATCGCTCTCTCACAGGGCGACGAGGAGAGGATCGCCGGGTAGGATTATGCTATACGATGATACTTGGTTAACTTACCATCTACTCTCATCTACTGCTTCAAGATGGAGGCTGCTAGAAGCATAGTCTTCGATAGGACTAGCTATCCCCCTCTTATCCTGGCATTCTGCAGTTCAGTCCACAAATACTACCCATTTCATTGATACCAATGCATATGTAGTGTAGATCCTTTCTTGCGAGTACTTTGGATGAGTACTCATGGTTGCTTTCCTACTTCTTTTCCCCTTTTCTCGGTTACTGCGATCATATGATGGAGTCCAGGAGCCAGAGGACCCCGAGGATGATTCTACGTGGAGTTCGACTTCGAGGAGTAGTTAGGATGTCCCAGGCAGGAGGCCTTGCCTTATCAATCGTTGCTACTTTTGTGCTAGCCTTCTTAAGGCAAACTTGTTTAACTCATGTCTGTACTCAGATATTGTTGCTTCCGCTGACTCATCTATGATCGTTCTTGTATTCGAGCCCTCGAGGCCCCTGGCTTGTAATATGATGCTTGTATGACTTATTTTATTTGTAGAGTTGTGTTGTGATATCTTCCCGTGAGTCCCTGATCTTGATCGTACACGTTTGCGTGTATGATTAGTGTACGATTGAGTTGGGGGCCTCACACTACAATGAGACCTTCTCACCTGTAACAATTCTTAAGTCTGTTCGAATCATGTTAGCAATTGCCACATTTTATGATTATGAAATTTGGCAAATGGATGTCAAAACTGCATTCCTTAATGGATTTCTTAAAGAAGAGTTGTATATGATGCAACCCGAAGGTTTTGTCGATCCTAAAGGATCTAACAAAGTGTGCAAGCTCCAGCGATCCATTTATGGACTGGTGCAAGCCTCTCAGAGTTGGAATATACGCTTTGATAGTGTGATCAAAGCATATGGTTTTATACAGACTTTTGGAGAAGCATGTATTTACAAGAAAGTGAGTGGGAGCTCTATAGCATTTCTAATATTATATGTGGAGGACATATTGTTGATTGGAGATAATACAGAATTTCTGGATAGCATAAAAGGATACTTGAATAAGATTTTTTCAATGAAAGATCTCGGTGAAGCTGCTTATATATTGGGCATCAAGATCTATAGAGATAGATCAAGACACTTAATTGGACTTTCACAAAGCACATACCTTGATAAAGTTTTGAAGAAGTTCAAAATGGATCAGTCAAAGAAAGTGTTCTTTCCTGTGTTACAAGGTGCGAAGTTGAGTCGGACTCAATGCCCGACCACTGTAGAAGATAGAGAGAAAATGAAAGGCATTCCCTATGCTTCAGCCATAGGATCTATCATGTATGCAATGCTGTGTACCAGACCTGATGTGTGCCTTGCTATAAGTTTAGCATGGAGGTACCAAAGTAATCCAGGAGTGGATCACTGAATAGCGGTCAAGAACATCCTGAAATACCTGAAAATGACTAAGGATATGTTTCTCATTTAGGGAGGTGACAAAGAGCTTGTCGTAAATGGTTACGTCGATGCAAGCTTTGACACTGATCCGGATGACTCAAAGTCGCAAACCAGATACATATTTATATTGAATAATGGAGCTGTAAGTTGGTGCAGTTCCAAGCAGAGCGTTGTGGCGGGTTCTACGTGTGAAGCGGAGTACATAGGTGCTTCGGAAGCAGCAAATGAAGGAGTCTGGAAGAAGGAGTTCATATCCAATCTAGGTGTAATACCTAGTGCATCGGGTCCAATGAAAAGCTTTTGTGACAATACTGGAGCAATTGCCTTGGCGAAGCAATCCAGATTTCACAAGAGAACCAAACACATCAAGAGACGCTTCAATTCCATCCGCGATCAAGTCAAGGAGGGAGACATAGAGATTTGCAAGATACATACGGATCTTAATGTTGCAGACCCGTTGACTAAGCCTCTTCCACGAGCAAAACATGATCAACACCAAGACTCCATGGGTGTTAGAATCATTACTATGTAATCTAGATTATTGACTCTAGTGCAAGTGGGAGACTGAAGGAAATATGCCCTAGAGGCAATAATAATGTTGTTTTTTATATTTCCTTATATCATGATAAATATTTATTATTCATGCTAGAATTGTGTTAACCGAAAACTTAGTGCATATGTGAATACATAGACAAAACAGAGTGTCCCTAGTATGCCTCTACTTGACTAGCTCGTTAATCAAAGATGGTTAAATTTCCTAACCATAGACATGTGTTGTCATTTGATGAACGAGATCACATCATTAGGAGAATGATGTGATGGAAAAGACCCATCTGTTAGCTTAGCATAATGATTGGTTAGTTTATTGCTATTGCTTTCTTCATGACTTATACATATTCCTCTGACTATGAGATTCTGCAACTCCTGAATACCGGAGGAACACCTTGGGTGCTATCAAACGTCACAATGTAACTGGGTGATTATAAAGATGTTCTACAGACTACGGGTGTCTCCGAAGGTGCTTGTTGGGTTGGCATAGATCATGATTAGGGTTTGTCACTCTGAGTATCAGAGAGGTATCTCTGGGCCCTCTCGGTAATGCACATCACTATAAGCCTTGCAAGCAATGTGACTAATGAGTTAGTTATGGGATGATGCATTACAGAACGAGTAAAGGGACTTGCCGATAATGAGATTGAACTAGGTATGATGATACCGACGATCGAATCTCAGGCAAGTAACATACCGATGACAAAGGGAATAACATATGTTGTTATTGTAGTTTGACCGATAAAGATCTTTGTAGAATATGTAGGAACCAATATGAGCATCCAGGTTCTGCTATTGGTTATTGACCGGAGATGTGTCTCGGTCATGTCTACATGGTTCTCGAACCCGTAGGGTTTGCACGCTTAACGTTCGATGTTGATTTGAATTGTGAGTTATGTGTTTTGGTGACCAAAGTTTGTTCAGAGTCCCGGATGAGATCACGGACATGACGAGGAGTCTCGAAATGGATGAGAGGTAAAGATTCATATATTGGAATGTAGTATTCGGACATCAGAATGGTTCCGAGTGATTCTGGTATTTTCCATGGTGGGTTGTGCCCCCCTCGGGGCACCCCCACGTGCTGCAGTGGCCCATCGGGAGTCTTCTGGTCCATAAAAAATACACAAAAAGTTTCACAGTGTTTGGACTCCATTTGATATTGATTTTCTACGGTGTAAAAAACATGCAAAAAAACAACAACTAGCACTTGGCACTATGTCAAATGGTTAGTCCCAAAAAATGATATAAAATGAATATAAAATGGTTATAAAACATCCAAGAATGATAATATAACAACATGGAAAAATCAAAAATTATAGATACATTGGAGACGTATCAGCATCCCCAAGCTTAATTCCTGCTCGTCCTCGAGTAGGCAAATGATAGAAACAGAATTTTTGATGTGGAATGCTGCCTAACATGTCATCTCATATTTTTTTTCTTTATAGCATGGAAATTTGGACTTTTATATTGTTCGAAGCAATATTCTATTTTTGAAATGATAACTTAAATACTCAAGAATATCAACAAGCAACCATGTCTTTCAAAATATCAACGCTAAAATAAGTTATCCCTAGCCCATCATGCTCAATCATTGATCCATTCATGAAACACACTCATATATTAGCTACACCCAATGCTCAAGTACAATCATAGTGCCTCCTAGTTGGTGCTTTATAAGAGAAGATGGAGACTCAAATTAAAAAAAATTGTGTATAGTAAAAGAAATGCCCTTCGCAGAGGGAAGTGGGGATTTGTAGATGTGCCAGAGCTCAAAGCGAAAATTGAGAGATAAAAACATTTTGAGAGGCATACTTTTCCCACCAACGAAAACGACTTAGAGCTCCTAACACTCTCCATGCTAGATATATCATAGGTGGTTCCCAAACAGAAAATAAAGTTTATTCCTTTTTCCACCATACTTTCACTTTCCATGGCTAATCGTATCCACGGGTGCCCTCCATACCAAAACTTTCCAAGGAATTTATTATTTGACAACATAAAATAAATTCATTTTTCATTTTGGGACTGGGCATCCCTAATACCTTTGCCTTACTCTCGTACAATGACAAGTGAATAAACACTCATCGTGAGAATGACACATCTAGCATGGAAAATATTGGCCACCCCTCACCGCCTCACGAGCGGTACGAGCACACAAATGAGAAATTTATTTTGAAAATTAGAGATGGCAGATACAAATTTCCTTAGAACGGCAAGAGAATATCGCATATAGGTAGGTATAGTGGACTCATGTGGCAAAACTGGTTTAAAGGATTTTGGATGCACAAGTAGTGATCATACTTAGTGCAAAAATGTGTTGGGGAATGCAGTATTTCAAAAATTATCCTACGATCATGCAAGATCTATCTAGGAGATGCATAGCAACGAGAGGGGGAGAGTATGTCTGCGTACCCTCGTACACCGAAAGCGTAAGCGTTATGAAACGCGGTTGATGTAGTTGAACGTCTTCGCGATCCAAACGATCAAGTACCGAACGCACGACACCTCCACGGTCTGCACACGTTCAGCTCGGTGACGTCCCTCGTACTCTTGATCCAGCTGAGGCCGAGGGAGAGTTTCGTCAGCATGACGGCGTGATGACAGTGATGATGAAGTTACCGATGTAGGGCTTCTCCTAGCACTACAACGATATGACCGAGGTGGAATTCTGTGGAGGGGGGCACCACACATGGCTAAACAATCAACTTGTGTGTCTATGGGGTGCCCCCTCCCCCGTATATAAAGGGGTAGAGGAGGGGGCCGACCGGCCACCTTGTTTAGCTAGTCACATTGCTTGCAAGGCTTATAGTGATGTGCATTACCGAGAGGACCTAGAGATACCTCTCCAACAATCGGAGTGACAAACTGTAGGATCGAAAGTATGTCTAGAGGGGGGGGGGGTGATTAGACTACTTGACCAAATAAAAATCTATCCTTTTCCCAATTTTAGTTCTTGGCAGATTTTAGCAACTTTGGATAAGTCAAGCAATCTTAATACAATTCAAGCAAGCATGCAAAGAGTCTATGAGCAGCGGAAAGTAAAGCATGCAACTTGCAAGAATGTAAAGGGAAGGGTTTGGAGAATTCAAATGCAATTGTAGACACAGATGTTTTTTTCGTGGTTCTGATAGGTGGTGCTATCATACATCCACGTTGATGGAGACTTCAACCCACGGAGGGTAACGGTTGCGCGAGTCCAAGAAGGGCTCCACCCACGAAGGGTCCACGAAGAAGCAACCTTGTCTATCCCATCATGGCCATCGCCCACGAAGGACTTGCCTCACTAGCGGTAGATCTTCACGAAGTAGGCGATCTCCTTGCCCTTACAAACTCCTTGGTTCAAATCCACAATCTTGTCGGAGGCTCCCAAGTGACACCTAGCCAATCTAGGAGACACCACTCTCCAAGAAGTAACAAATGGTGTGTTGATGATGAACTCCTTGCTCTCGTGCTTCAAATGATAGTCTCCCCAACACTCAACTCTCTCTCACAGGATATGGATTTGGTGGAAAGAAGATTTGAGTGGAAAGCAACTTGGGGAAGGCTAGAGATCAAGATTCATATGGTGAGAATGGAATATCTTGGTCTCAACACATGAGTAGGTGGTTCTCTCTCAGAGAATATGTATTGGAAGTGTAGGTATGTTCTGATGGCTCTCTCCACAAATGAAGAGTGGGTGGAGGGGTATATATAGCCTCCACACAAAAACTAACCGTTACACACAATTTACCAATCTCGGTGAGACCGAATTGAGAAACTCGGTCGGACCGATTTAGCAAACCTAGCGACCGTTAGGATTTTCGGTGGGACTGAGATGCAACTCGATATGACCGACATGGTAAGGGTTAGGGCATAACGTAATCTCGGTGTGACCGATTACACAAACTCGGTGGGACCGATTTTGGTAATAAGCTAACCAGAGAGTTGGTCAGGTAAACTCGGTGGGACCGATCGCTCATTTCGGTGGGACCGAAATGTTACAAAAGGGAAAGAGAGAGTTTACATTGCAATCTCGGTGGGACTGATCGCTCATCTCGGTAGGACTGAAACGTTACGAAGGGAAACAGAGAGATTACAACCCCATCTCGGTGTGACCGAGATCCCTATCGGTGAGACCGATTTGCCTAGGGTTTGTGGCAGTGGCTATGACATCTGAACTCGGTGGCGCCGGATAGAAAGAATCGGTGGGGCCGAGTTTGACTTTTGGTTTAGGTCATATGTGGATGTGGGAAGGTAGTTGAGGGTTTTGGAGCATATCACTAAGCACTATGAAGCAAGAACTTCATTAAAAAACACCTCATCCCTCCTTGATAGTATTGGCTTTTCCTATAGACTCAATGTGATCTTGGATCACTAAAATATAAAATGTAGAGTCTTGAGCTTTGAGCTTGAGCCAATCTTTTTGTCCTTAGTATTTTGAGGGGTCCACTTTCCTCATCCATGCCATGCCATTCATTGAGCTTTTCCTGAAATATTAATCTTGCAATAGCATTAGCTCAATGAGCTATATGTTGTTAGGAATTACCAAAACCACCTAGGGATAGTTGCACTTTCAATCTCTCCCTTTTTGGTAATTGATGACAACATATAGATCAAAGCTTCAAAAAATGATAATAAGAGTGAAAAACATTGTCGCTTTGAGAAGTATGTGAAAAGCAAGAGCTCCCCCTAAATTTGTGCATAGTTTATGATTTGCTTTGGACTGCAAATGCACAGAGAGTTAGGCTCATGGGTTACTCTTCCATGTCACATACATCTTGGTGGAGCGCTCAAAATGATAATAATTAAATACATGCACTCATCACCAAGCAAAGTGAATGATCATGTAGGGATAAAATGATAATGTCATCTAACAAGCATTAATGTAGCATATGATCAAACACACATGATCATCCAAGTATCACACAGACAAAAAGTATCTCAAACAAGCAAAGCAAATAAAGTTCAACCACCAAAGCAAGAGAGAATAAAAAGCAACGCTCTCTCTCGAAGCCTATGATCTATACATTTTTCTTCCCCTTTGGCAACAAGTTACCAAAAAGTTCCTAGAAAATGCATAGCACTAAATCGTCTCTCAGGCTTGGTCTTGAGGTGGTGGTGTCCGGATAACTCGAAGAACGATGGCTTCAGTCGATGTGGATGGAGCTGATGGAGTAGGTGCTGGAGCTGGTGGCACTGCAGTTATAGCTGGTGCAAATGAAGTGGCTCTGGTGTCTGGAACAGGCACTGCAGCAGACCTCCAAGCTCTAGGCACTCTGGCAAATGCATCAGTGGTTGTCTTGCCCTTCCTCTCCTGCATATCATCCTGAAGTTGCTCCACAGCAGACTGGATCTCAGTTACCTTCACATCCAAGTCGTAGAACTTCTGCTCCACTATCCTCTGCAAGCTCTCCTGGTTTTGAGTCAGGGTGGCCAGTCCCTTCTCAATCCTCAGAGTGGAGGCAATCAAGTAGCCAAGCTGATCTTGCTTGCTCTTGAGAAGATACTGAGATGCTTCTTCAGTACTTGGCATCCTTGCAGCCTTTTCAACCTTTGCCTTCTTCCTCTTTGCTTGAACGTGCACAGAAGATGGTTCATCCTCATTCATAACCACAATGTTGTCCTCAAATTCTGGGTAGATGGGCAGATGCTCCTTGTCCAGCAGATATGTGCCTGTGCCCATCTTGGAGTTAATCAGCTCCTGGATCTGTGGGGCATACCCACAACTCCTCTTCTGATCTGCAGCTGTCCTCTTTGTGGTTTCCACTATGAGGCTCATGACTTTGAACTTCTGTGGGACATCAAAGATGTGAAGCAAGTTTATTGCATGGCCTCTGATCATCTTGTGATCACCTGACTTTGGCAAGAGAGTGTGCCTGAGGATCCAGTTGATAGTTGGCAATCCTGACAGAAGGTAATGTACAGATCCAAACTTATGTGTCTCAAGAGCAGCATCTGGGATCTCCTTGTACATGTGTGCCATGGAGTTGTGATCCTTCTTCTTCTTGGCATAGACATCCAAGTCATCTTCACTCTCTTTTGGGGCATTGATCAACTTAGCCCATTCTACAACTGTTGACTGGTACCTCGTACCTTCAGACATCCAGACAATCCTTCCATCTGGGTAGAAGTGAGCTGTGGAGTAGAACTGCATGATAACCTCATCATTCCATTTTGTGAGCTTCTGAGCCACAAACTCATCAACTCTACAAGCCTTGAATCTGTCATACACACCTGGATAATGTTCATCATTCTCCTTGATGTAGTCCCAGTCGACCCATCTCATGTCACACACTATTGGTTTCTTGTCAAGCAAGATGGTCTCATAGAAGTCCTGCTGTTCCTTTGTATGGAACCTGTAGTCCACAACAATCCTTCTCCTGGTGGCATATGGATCAGACTCTCTCCATAGCCTCAATCCTGAATCGTTCCTTATCTTCATGTTCTCAGCTACTGGATGAGCATCATTGTGATCTGGAATTTTTGGCTTCAACTTCCTCAAGACATGTGACGCATCATCTTCTTCTTCCATTTCAGCTTCAGGCACTGGGGCCTTGTTCTTCTCCTCAGTAGGGATGTTCCTGGTGCTCCTCTTTGGTTTTGGCTTTGGAGCTGGAGCAGCAGCCTTAGGAGCAGTCTTAGGCTTAGATGGAACAGCCCCTGCCCTGATGGCATCACCCATAAGCTTCTGAGCTTTGGGTGCTGGTGCAACATCTTCTTCCTCTTCCTCTTCAGAATCTCTCATGATTGAGGATCTCCCAGCACTCTAGCAGTGGTCCTCTTGACCCTCTCTTTCCTCTTCTTCTCTACCACAACCTGCTCTTTGGGTGCAGATCCCAAAGTCTCTTGAGTAGATGCTCTGACCTTAGACATTGGAATTCTCTTGGCAGGCACTTTGGTCTTCATACCAGGCTTGGTGGCAGCAGCTGTGCCATATTCCTTCTTCAAGACTTTCCTCTTTGAGGTGGTTTCTTCTTCCTCAGCCACATAGTCCTCATCCTCTGACTCTAAGGTTCTTTTCTTGCTGGCCCTGGTGGTAGCCTTTGGCAGATTGCTTGGTGTGCTCCTGCTACCATCATCTGAGCTGCTAGAGGGACTAGTGCCCTCACTCAAGTGAACCTGCTCCTCTGACTTGTTCTGGCTATCACTTTGATCAGACGTATTGCAAACACTGACAGCAGACCCTGTGAATAGATACAGATGAGATAGAGTGGATGAGCATCACAAAATGCAGAGGTTTTTGCAAAGAATGAGTCAAAACTTAGTTTTAGTTTTCCACAGAAAGCATTTCGGATCAACCGATTTGTAAACTCGGTGATACCGAAGCAGCTGTTGGAACCTAAACTAGTGAACTCGGTCAGACCGAGTCATAGTTCGGTGGCACCGAGACTGCTAGGGTTTCACAAAGTCCTGAACTCGGTCACACCGATTTGCAATTCTCGGTCAGACCGAGAATCACATGTGCAATGGCCTGAGCCGAATCGGTGGAACCGAGTTCCACAACTCGGTGGGTCCGAGATGGTTTCGGTGGAAACCTAACCCTAAATTCTCAATTCACAACTAAATTACGGAGTGTTTTCGATGGATAGAATGATCTCAATCGTGGCAAGATACATGGCGAACACAATGTGCTAGGAATCAGATAAGGATAGCACAGTGATTGAGTTCATACCTATCGGATTTTGGGTTCCAGCAGACCCTTGAGGTTCGAACACTGGGGTGCGCGCGGAGATTTCGCCTTCTACCTACCTGCGCCCCACCGCCGTGCTAAGATCTAAGCTGTGGAAAGAACATCACAAGAGACACAGGGTTTATACTGGTTCGGGCCACCGTTGTGGTGTAATACCCTACTCCAGTGTGTGGTGTGGTGGATTGCCTCTCGGGCTGATGATGATGAGAGTGTGTGGTGTGGTGGATTGCCTCTCGGGCTGATGATGATGAGCAATACAAGGAAGAACATCCTCGCGAGGATCTGTTCTTGGCTGGGGGGATGAACTGCTAGGAGGAGTTCAGTCGCCCTTCTCTCTCTCTCTCTCTCTCTCTCTCTCTCTCTCTTCTTGATTCTCTCCCTGATTTCGATCCGATCTCCCATCTCCCCTCTACCCTGTGGGTGGCTAGTCCTATTTATAGGCAAAGGCCCTGGGCCTCTTCCCAAAAATTGAGCGAGAAGGGCGCCAACAATTGGCCATTTTGAAGGGGAACATCTGGTACACTTATCCTGACTAAAGTTGGTCCTCGCCTGCCAAAGGCTCTGGTGGTGACGCTGGCTTGGGCTCCACAATGACTTCCTCCCTGCCGTTGGACTGGTCTTGGTCTCGTTGCACCGAAACGGGTGCCTTTGCTTGATGCTCTCGCCTGCGCTTGCTCCCTTTGCACCAAAGAGGAAAGGAGGACACTGCGCGCCTGGCGCCCGCCTGGCGCCTTTGGTCGTCATGGCTTGCGTCACGGGCACCTCGTGAGGTACCCCGCCTTGATCTCTCCGCCTCCTCACGAGCCAGCCTGATGAGGCCGTTCCTGAGGAAGCTCCGTGTCGTCCGCCCCACGAGGCTTGGCCCCTCGCGAGGGTCTTGGGTCTGTGTTGATGAAGATGGGCCGTGCTGGGCCCCCTTTTGAGCCACGCCGCGGGGCATAGGCAGGCAAGTCTGGGGACCCCCGTTCCCAGAACGCCGACAGTAGCCCCCGGGCCCAAGGCGCGTCCGGACTTGGCCGTGCAGGGAGGCGAAAGGGCAAGAGGGAAGCGCCACAGGCCCTAACAGCCTGCGGCCTTGGGCGCCGCGTGGCGGTTGATTGGACGTGGGCGTCTCCACTTTCCATGGCACCTCGGCAACTGCATGGACTGGACAAGTCCCTGCATGCAAAGCGGGTCATGATTACCTGCGATCGTGGAGGTCGGCGGTTGGCCTTCGCCGGCCATAACTACGGAACGGCACGCGCCCTTCCAGTCCATCCCTTCTTGCTTCTCCTTCTTCCTGGTCCTTGCTTCGTCTTGCTGCGATGGCTCCGATCCGCCGGTTCTCGGCGCAGAGAAGGGAAAGGATCCCCGAGAGGAACCAGACCCGCTCCCGCCGAAGAAACGGCTCGCCCCCCGCGGCCGGGACGAGGGGGCCCATCAGGTGGTGTCGAGGCCCTGGTGCGAGCGGCCACCGCCGGGGTTCCCGCTTCCCTTGTACGCCCACATCGAGGGCTCTGAAGGAGTCAATGCCGATCGCCACGGGCGGCGCCGCCGTCGGTGCCGACGGGTCACGAAGGTGTGGGTCGTCCTCCCTGGGGTCCACACCGAGGGCTCCTCCTGAGAGTTCGTGCTCCACGCTGCCATGCCTCCTCAGTCTTGGATTCGCCTTCCTCCCTTCTTCGCCTCCATCATCCCGTAGGGGGAACTCCTGAAGCTTTGGCTGCAGCACGCCGGCTGCAGCACCCTCGCGACCGAGGCAGAGGTCGCGGTCGTTGCCCCGGGCGAGGTCTTCATGACTCGATGCTGGAGCGAAATCGCCCGGGTTTGCAGGACAAGAGGTGCCCTCGCAATCCACTTGGAGCACGGCGGTGCTTCGCTGATGTTCTTCAAGGTCTTCGATGCTAACGGGCGCCGGCTGGAGTGCTGCCCCGGGAGAGGTGGTCGGGACCCTGCTACAGCGAGGACTGGGCCTGCCGACCGCTCCCTTGGCGGCTCCTCAGGTGGCGGAGGCGTCGGAGGTTCCAGTGACTCCGGCGAGCTCTTCGCGACTCCAGAGACGAGCGACGACAGCTACGAGCCCCCGAGCCGGCGCCGCTCCTAGAGCAGGGCGGGCTCGTCAGGCCGTCGCCGACTCTGATCTGGATGGGGTTGGCGCCGGTGCTTGACGGCCCACTGTTGATGATGGCGTCTTTTGCAGGGGCGCGTGTAGTTAGCGTCCTTTTAGGATCTGTTCCCTGCGAGGAATCAAAGACGCGTCCCGTGGGGGCTTGTAAGGTGCCTGTGATCCTGTTTTGTTAATATAACCCTTGTCGTAGAATTGTGCGAGTTGCTCATTCCGTCTTAGCTCAGTTCTCCCTTTCGAACCTCAAGAGGGCTTGGTGCTCTGCGTCGACAGGTCCCAGTCCCAAGGCGGCTTCAGCCGTCACTGGTATGCCAGGTCGCGATGTCGTGGTCAAGGCCAGGAGGTGAGCGACCCGGGGTCCGATAAGAGCCCCTAAGTCGCGATGCTCAGGAGGTCCCCTTTGGTGCTCAAGCAGCCGTCGTCCGGTGAGAAAGGAGAGCGGCGTCGCTAACACGGGATTGCATTAGGTGTGGGGATGGTGCCACGGTAGCTGGTGCTTCCGGGTGGTGACTTATCTCGAGAATCAGGGGCCGCTCTCTGGTGTGTCGCCGGGTCCGTGCATCGGCAGGCGTGAGGTTGCTCGGCGAGGTCCTCGCGTGTCCCTCCCCTCTCGCCTTTTCTCCCCTTTCTGCTCTACGTCCTCGGGTCCCGGCCCTCGAGTGAGTCTCAGCCATCGCTGGTATGTCAGGTCGCGATGCAGTGGACAAGGCCAGAGGGTGAGGGCTGGAGAGCCAGTAGGAGCCCTGAGTCGTGATGCTCAGGCACCCCCCTTTAACGTGCAAGCGGTTCACGTGGATGAGAGTGAAGGAGACACCGCAAGGGCCTCGCGTGACGCAGCTCCTTTAGGAGATCTTGTAGACCCATCATAGAAAGAACGAGGGGTTGCCATGACAATTGACAGTCAGCCGTTGGTTGCTTCCGTCCTGCCTTTAATTCCTGCACATGTATCATGCCTCTGGGAGGCGTTTAAACTTGCGTTTGGCATTGAGATAACCGTGTGGACTGTAATATTTGCGTTTGAATCCCTTAAAATTTACGCTTTTCCTTCCTACTTGCTTATGTTCTACGCCGGTAGAGCCCGGCCCCACGCATACCTCAGCCGCCGTTAGCCCCGACCGGAAACCAGGACGGGACCAAGGAGTGAGGGGCTACGTGACAAGTTAGGCTCCTGAGTCACGATGCTCAGGAGTCCCCCTTGGCGCACGAACAACAAGTAGGGAGGTGTGATGTGGGTGGATCTACCGTTCTACGTCTGCAGAGCCCGGCCGCGCGCATACCTCAACCGCCGTTAGCCTTTCGGAACTAAGGAGTGAGGGGCTATGTGACCAGTTAGGCTCCTGAGTCACGATTCTCAGGAGTCCCCCTTGACGCTCAAACGGCCTTCGTACCTTGGCTCCGCTCGGGGAGAGACGCATGACGAACCAGGCCCGGGGGGCCTGGCTGGGTGGCGTGCGTCTGGGCGTGACCCAGGCGTAGCCCCCGTGCCCAGCCCCCTCGCGCGGCACTCCCGAGGGGAGGCGTTACGATGAGGCTAGACACTGAGCTCTGGGCTCCCTGAGGTTGATGCGGCCCGGGGGCCACCCTCAGTTGTTTATCACCAGCGCGGAGCATAGCGCTTCCGTATGTGTACGGGCATAGCCGCTCCTCGGCAGTGTCGTCAGCCAGCGCGGAGCATGGTGCTTCCACTAGTACGTGGGAGGGGGCTCCCCTCCGGGAGGAGCCCTCGGGGCGTGTACAGCCCCGCCCTGACACGTGGCTGGCACGGTAGGGCCTAGGGAGGTGTATCTGGGCACCCGTGAGCCAGCGCGGGACTCACGGGGCCCTACCTCTAGGCGGGTTGTGCCTGGCACTGGGCCTTATCTTGTGATGTGTCCCTGCAAATTTGGTTAGATGCCGGTACTCTACGTCCTCGGGTCCCGGCCCTCGAGCTGGTCTCAGCCGTCGCTGGTATGCCAGGTCGCGATGCCGTGGAGAAGGCCAGAGGGTGAGGGCTGGAGAGCCAGTAAGAGCCCTGAGTCGCGATGCTTAGGTACCCCCCCTTTAACGTGCAAGTGGTCGGCATGGAGAAGAAGGGGTGCCGTGGACAGGCATCAAATAATCAAGCATGGTGGGTCGAACGCATAGCCGAAAATAAACGCAAAAGGGGATACATGCCGCTGGGTCTGGCCCGAGCGACTTGGGGGATGATGCAGCCCGAGGGGCGCCCCCAACAAGGTAAGCGAACAACATAAAATAAAAGGGATACATGCCGCAGGGATGGACCCACGTGCCCTGAGAATAATGCAGCCCTGGTGGGCGCTCCCAGCTGGAAATGAAACTTGAAAGATGTCACCTGATGATGTTGAGGACGAAGGAGTGTTGGCGTAGCAAACTCGGTGGGCTGCGGAAGACGATCCTCACGAGCCCCCAGGCCCAGGGGCCTCGGGAGGCTCCGGAGGCGCTGGTGGCTCCTCGCGAACCATCTCCATCCCCGCCAGGGCTGCGGAACGCCTGGCCTCTTGAGCCTCCATGATGCCCCTCATGAGGCGCTGGTACGTGGCAGCCACGTTCGGCAAGCCATAAGGCATGCGAACGTAGCTGTGGGGTGGACCTTCGCAGCGCCCCACTCGCGAGGGCCAGAGGCGCTCCAGAGAGGTGACTCGATTGAGCCCTAGTATGTTGATGCAGACGCGCAGCCCACCATCCTCGCCTGGATGGGGAGCCATAGCTGGTAGGCGGCGGCCGCCTCTCATGACTCTTGACTCCTGTAGCTCCTGAATGGCCTTGCTGACGAACTCCTGAGGGTCTCGCTCTCCTTGCCTTACTCCTTCTTGAGGGAAACGTGCTTCGAAACACGCCTCCATGTGGTGCCCAAGCGCCTCCCTCGTGACCTTAGCCAGGTCGGTGGCCCTCCAGGGGAGAGCCCCCGAGCCCTGCCTGAGGAGGGCGCCAGGCGCGCTTTCCTATGCGATGGAAGGAGGTTCCCCCTAGGCAGGCGCGGGCCCTGAGGGGCCTGCCTCCTGAGGGTCTGGGCCGGACGATGTCTTCTTCTTCTTGGGGGCGGTCTCGGGAAGCCTCCTACTTCCGCGATCCGGGTCTTCCAGCGATGCTGCCTGAAAGGCTCGTTCCAGGGAACACACCGCGTCCTTCTCTTCACAGGGCACCGTGATGACTCCGCCACTTCCTGGCATCTTGAGGACGTTGTAGCCGTGGTGAGTTACGGCTATGAACTTGGCTAGTGCTGGGTACCCAAGGATGGCGTTGTACGGCAGGCGAATGTGAGCGACGTCGAAGTCGATGAGCTCGGTGCGGTAGTTGTCACGTGCCCCGAAGATGACAGGGAGGCGGACCTGCCCAATCGGGACCGTGGAGCCGTCGGTGACTCCGGAGAAAGGCTTGGTTGGCTGAAGCTGGTTGTAGGGCACTTGGAGATTGTTGATTGTTTCCACGGACAGGACGTTGAGCCCTGCCCCACCATCGATGAGGGTCCTGGTGACCACCACGTTGCTGATGATTGGGGAACAAAGCATCGGGAGGACTTCGGCTGTGGCCGCACACTTGAGATGATCTGCTGAGCTGAACGTGATGGTGCACGCCGACCACCTGAGAGGGCGCGTGGCTTCGAGCTTGGGGAGGACTGCATTCACTTCGCAGGCGAACTGCTTGAAGATGCGTTGAGAGGCTGGGGCTTGAGCCCCGCCCAGGATGCAGGCGATCGCGCGCGGCTCCTGGAAGCCCCCAGCCCCCTCGTCCTGATGGCGGTCCTCGTTTCTCCTTGGCTGCGGTGGCAGCGGAGGGAGGCCTGCATTGCCTGGCGGGCGATCCTCGCGAGGCTGATCCCTCCAGTCTCCCTCGTGAGGTGGGTCTTGCCAGCGATCCTCGCGAGGTCGATCGCACCACCCTTGGCGCGGGCAGCGGTCTTCCCAGCGTCCTACGTTCCTTCCTCCTCCTCGACCGTAGCCCCGGTCACTGCGGTCGGGGCGACGGCCGATCCTTCCTTCTCGCATGGCTCGGAGCTCTTGACATTCGTTGGTGTTGTGGGTGTGGAGGTCGTGGTACACACAGTACCGACTGCCCTTGGAAGATTCGGGCTGATCTCTGCCCCGCTTGGTTTCTGGTTCTGCCACGAGCATGGCATCCCCCTTGCGCTTCACATCCTTGGCCTTGGGCTTCTTCTCTTCTTGGTCCGCGGCAGGCAGCTCGAGGAGGGAGAGACGTCCTTCTTCAGCCCTGGCGCACTTGGTTGCCAAGTTGAACAACTCCAAGGAAGTGCACAGGTCTTCATGCATCGCCAGCTCCTCCTTCATCTTGACGTCGTGCACGCCGTCGGAGAAGGCTGAGATGATGGCCTCCTCGGTCACCTTGGGAATCTTGAGGTGTGCGTTGTTGAAGCGCTGGATGTACTTCTGCAGGGTCTCTCAGGGTTGTTGCTTGATGCGGCGTATGTCGCTCACGGCGGGTGGCCGGTCGTGAGTACCTTGGAAGTTGGCGATGAAGCGGGTGCGCATCTCGTCCCAGGAGGAGATCGTGCCTGGAGCCAGGTTCAGGAGCCAGGTGCGGGCCCCGTCCTTGAGCGCCATGGGAAACCAGTTCGCCATGACCTTCTCATCTCCGTTGGCAGCTTTGATGCCCAGCTCATAGAGCTGGAGGAACTCTGCAGGGTCGGCCGTGCTGTCGTAATGAGGAGGCAGGTCTGGCTTGAACTTGCCGGGCCACACGACGCTGCATAGCTCGGTGGTGAAGGCACAACAGCCTGTTGTGGCCACGGGAGGCCTTGGGTGACGGAGAGCTTGGTCTTGCATGTCCCCACGCGCTGCAGCTGGGAGCAGCGCGGGGTCTTGACGTGCGGGAGCAGGAGCATGGTCGCGACGTGCTGGAGCAGGGAGCGCCCGGGCAGCTTCTTGCGGGCGAGGGACTTCTTGGCAGTTCTGCTCTTGCCGTGCTGGCACCTGACGGAGCGGGTTCCACCCAGGGGCCACGCGCCTTGGAGCCATGGCACCTTCTTGAGGAGGAGGCGGCTGGGGCGCCGCCGGAGCTTCGTCGCCCATGCGGGGCGGGGTGCGGTGCAGCGGAACGAACGGCGCAGGAGAGCCCCCTGCGGCGCGGACGAGCTCGGCGACGCGGTCGAGCCATTCTTCGTAGACGTCGTCGACGGGATGGTAGCGCAGGAGCTCTTTTGCCGCGATGAGCGCAGCTCGAGCCTCCATGGGTGCGCGGAGCACGCAGGACGAAGAACCAGCTGGGGTGAGCGAGGGAGTAGCGGTGCGGCCGTCTTGCCGCACGGACGGATGCTGAGACGACGCTTGCTGCTCGTCCCCCGCCGGGTGTTGGGGAACGTTGCAGAAAACAAAAAAATTTCTACGGCTTCACCAAGATCCATCTATGAGTTCATCTAGCAACGAGTAATCGGATGCATCTACATACCTTTGTAGATCGCGAGCGGAAGCGTTCAAAGAACGGGGACGAAGTAGTCGTACACGACGTGATCCAAATCACCGGAGATCCTAGCACCGAACGGACGGCACCTCCGTGTTCAACACACGTACGGTCAGCGTGACGTCTCCTCCTACTTGATCCAGCAAGGGGAGAGGAGAAGTTGATGAAGACCCAGCAGCACGACGGCGTGGTGGTGGATGCAGGGCGTCACAGTAGCAGGGCTTCGCCTATACTACGAGAGAGAGATGTAACAGGGGAGAGGGAGGCGCCAAAGGCTGAGGTCTGATGTCCTCCATCTCCGCCACTATATATAGGGGTGTCTAGGGGGGGGAGCCGGCCCTAGGAGATCGAATCTCCTAGGGGGCGGCGGCCAAGGGGTGGGGGGCTTGCCCCCCAAGCAAGGGGGCGCCCCCCCTTTAGGGTTTCCCCAAATCCTAGGTGCATGGGCCCTTTTGCGGCTGGTGCCCTTGGCCCATATAGGCCAAGGTGCACCCCCTACAGCCCATGTGGCCCCCGGGGCAGGTGGCCCCACCCGGTGGACCCCCGGGACCCTTCCGGTGGTCCTGGTACAATACCAGTGACACCGAAACTTGTCCCGATGGCCGAAATAGCACTTCCTATATATAATTCTTTACCTCCGGACCATTCCGGAACCCCTCGTGACGTTCGGGATCTCATCCGGGACTCCGAACAACATTCGAGTTACTGCATATACATATCTTCACAACCCTAGCGTCACCGAACCTTAAGTGTGTAGACCCTACGGGTTCGGGAGACAGGCAGACATGACCGAGATGACTCTCCGGTCAATAACCAACAGCGGGATCTGGATACCCATGTTGGCTCCCACATGCTCCACGATGATCTCATCGGATGAACCACGATGTTGAGGATTCAAGCAACCCCGTATGCAATTCCCTTTGTCAATCGATATGTTACTTGCCCGAGATTCGATCGTCGGTATCCCAATACCTCGTTCAATCTCGTTACCGGCAAGTCACTTTACTCGTACCATAATGCATGATCCCGTGACCAGACACTTGGTTACTTTGAGCTCATTATGATGATGCATTACTGAGTGGGCCCAGTGACACCTCTCCGTCATACCGAGTGATAAATCCCAGTCTTGATCCGTGTCAACCCAACAGATACTTTCGGAGATACCTGTAGTCTACCTTTATGGTCACCCAGTTACATTGTGACGTTTGGTATACCCAAAGCACTCCTACGGTATCCGGGAGTTACACGATCTCATGGTCTAAGGAAAAGATACTTGACATTGGAAAAACTCTAGCAAACGAACTATACGATCTTTATGCTATGTTTAGGATTGGGTCTTGTCCATCACATCATTCTCCTAATGATGTGATCTCGTTATCAATGACATTCAATGTCCATAGTCAGGAAACCATGACTATCTGTTGATCAACGAGCTAGTCAACTAGAGGCTTACTAGGGACATGTTGGTGTCTGTTATTCACACATGTATTACGATTTCCGGATAACACAATTATAGCATGAATAAAGAGAATTATCATGAACAAGGAAATATAATAATAATGCTTTTATTATTGCCTCTAGGGCATATTTCCAACACCGGGCCGGTGGCGGCGTTGACGGCAGGTGACGGGGAACGGCGAGGACGCCCGCCGACAGGAGCCGTCTGGGCGACACGGGAAGCGAGAGCGGCCCGGCGCTCGGCGCGGGCCCGACGAGCGTCAGATATGGACGCGATGGTCGGAGGAGAACGAGGTGGTGGAAGACGAATTCCGGTGCACCCCTACCTGGCGCGCCAAATGTCGGATTTCGGATTCCGGCAGACCCTTGAGGTTCGAACACTGGGGTGCGCGTGGAGATTTCGCCTTCTACCTACCTGCGCCCCCACCGCTGCGCTAAGATCTAAGCTATGGAAAGAATAGCACAAGAGACACAGGGTTTATACTGGTTCGGGCCACCGTTGTGGTGTAATACCCTACTCCAGTGTGTGGTGTGGTGGATTGCCTCTCGGGCTGATGATGATGAGCAATACAAGGAAGAACAGCCTCGCGAGGGTCTGTTCTTGGCTGGGGGATGAACTGCTAGGAGGAGTTCAGTCGCCCTTCTCTCTCTCTCTTCTTGATTCTCTCTCTGATTTCGATTGGATCTCCCATCTCCCCTCTACCCTGTGGGTGGCTAGTCCTATTTATAGGCAAAGGCCCTGGGCCTCTTCCCAAATATTGAGCGGGAAGGGCACCAACAATTGGCAATTTTGAAGGGGAACATCTGGTACACTTATGCTGACTAAGTAAGTCCTCGCCTGCCAAAGGCTCTGGTGGTGACGCTGGCTTGGGCTCCACAATGACTTCCTCCCTGCCGTTGGACTGGTCTTGGTCTCGTTGCACCGAAACGGGTGCCTTTGCTTGATGCTCTCGCCTACGCTTGCCCCCTTTGCACCAAAGAGGAAAGGAGGACACTACGCGGCTGGCGCCCGCCTGGCGCCTTTGGTCGTCATGGCTTGCGTCATGGGCACCTCGTGAGGTACCCCGCCTTGATCTCTCCGCTCCTCGCAAGCCAGCCTAATGAGGCCGTGCCTGAGGAAGCTCCGTGTCATCCGCCCCGCGAGGCTTGGCCCCTCGCGAGGGTCTTGGGTCTGTGTTGATGAAGATGGGCCGCGCCGGGCCCCCTTTTGAGCCACGCCGCGGGCCGTAGGCAGGCAAGTCTAGGGACCCCCGTTCCCAGAACACCGACAATACCCTAGTTCAGCGATGAACTCGCTACGGCGGCAATGGCGGGGATGATTCCCGTTGACGGCGGCGGAGACCAGTGACAGGAGGCGGCTGGCGACGAGGAGGACGATCCGGAGACCCTGGAGGTAGAGCAGGCTAAGCGCGGGTCGAGGAGGTTTGGAAAGTTTTCCAAAATTTGACCCGTGGATATATATAGCTCGACCCTGTTGGTGTGACCGAGTGGAACAACTCGGTGGCACCGAGATGCATAACTGCAAGCAGTTACTGCAACTCGGTGTGACCGAAAAGTTCAAATCGGTTGCACCGTGATTGAAAACCTAGATCGACTTAGTGATCTCGGTATGACCGAAATGGGTGAATCGGTCAGACCGAAAAGCACAAAGAAGTTTTGGAAGTTTAAGTCTATGACGAATCGGGGACTCCGAGTGCTCCTCACACAGAGTGGTTCGAATCTGACTTGATCAAATTTTGTGATGTAGCATGAATAGAGTTTGAGACGAGAAAAGCATAGATAGCTAGAGAAGGTTCTTAGGCATTCTTGTCCATCCACTTCGCCAAAAGAAAAGGAAACCAATCAATCAAAACAACAAGTGGATGTCCTTGAATGAGCAAATTATGCAACCAACATGCTCACACAATAAAATGACAAATGAAATATGTGGAAAAGCATGCACAAACAATTCTAGCATCTATCAAGCAATTGGCGATGACTAGGTCATCTATATATGATTACATTGACTTAGGAGTCAAATGAGAACATTTGATCATAGGTCATACTCATCGTTTAAGCACAAGTGGGGTTACCACTTTTACATAAAACGTTGTTGTGTTCACACCATTAGAGTTGCTTTAACTCAATTGTTAGAGTAAAGCTCCCCCTAGATGTGAGATCCCCCCTAAGAGGGATGAACTAACCTTGGGTTTTGTTGATGATGACTTCATGTAGGTGTGGAAGATGTAGATGCTCTAAGTTGATGTAGATCATTCGAAGCTATCCTTTGGAGTGACTTACACTTTCAATACCTACACGGGTTAGTCCCACAAGGAACAAACAAGGATATCCATAGACATAGAGTGATGCACACATAAGATGATGTCTATGAAAGCTTTAGGTTACCTTGTCCCTTGTCTTACCAACAAGAGGGTTTGTGACTCCTTGAACTAGTGCAAGATGTGGAAGTTGATTGCACTTGTTCTTGCCAAAATGATAAGAGTGAAGTATGTTGGCGGAGTCACCCTCAAGAACTCTCTAGTTCTTATTCTTCGGGATCCACACCATCTTGATGGGAATCCTCAGAGTTGTAGTTGTACTTGATGAAGTGGAACTTGATGTAGTCTTAGGAACCCACTTGACCAAGGCCTTAGGAGCTTCTTCAAATGCATCAATTTCCTCTTGAAGCTTGTCCTTGCCTTTTTGCTTGTGGTCTTGTGGTGGAAGATCATCTTGAGCTTGTGTCCCTTTGGAAGAAGTAGGACCATACTTCTCTTGTTGAGGAACAAACTTCTTCTTGGGGTATTGATCTTCTTCCCACTCAACTCCATTGGCATTGAACTTTCGTTCAAAACCAATACCTTGATTCTTCCGGTGCCTTCCTTGCTTGCGTACAATTTCCTCGAATTGCTTACTCCCGGCAAGGCTCTTGTAAACACCTTTCTCTATAATTCCCTTAAATAAGCTATTTTCTTGCTCAAGTGTAACTTGGCTAAGAGAATCATTAGTGGAATCAAGAGAACTACTAGAAGCAACAACATTGGATTTAGCATGATTATTGTTACTACTAGAGGAAGAATCTTTCTTGTTCTTGTTACTATACTTGACTTGAGGCATGTAAGTGGATAAGAGTAAACGCTTGGCAATGTAAGAAGAACTTTTCTTGCGAATATCATCATTGATTGCCTTTAAGAACTCATGCTCTTGCTCAAGGTTGAGCTTTTCATAACGTAATTTCTCATGTGTCCTTAAAAGTTCTCGATGATCTCCTAAGATAGTTTCATGAGCTAACTTAAGAGTGTTTAGTTCTTTAGTTAGAGACTCAATCTTCTCCTTATCATTGTCATTCGTTTCATCATAGTATTCATCACTATAGTTGTCAACAAGTAAATCATCATCACCTAACAAGTCATCTTCATCACTATTGAAATCAACATACTCGGGGTGTGATACCTTTGGACCTTTGGCCATGAAGCATCTTCCAATTCCTTCATTTGGTGAATCAAATATGTCGTAGGAGTGGGTTGACACAAGTGCTAGACTAGCAACACCTTCATCTTGAGTATATTCGTAGTCAGAGTGATAGCTTCTCTCAGAGTCATTGTCGGAGTCGGAGCCGGATACCCATTCACCAACATGAGCTTGATGTCTTCGTTTTGTGTAGCTCCTTGATGACTTGTCCTTCCTTTCCAAATCCTTGCTTCTCCGAGAGGGTCTTCGTTCATATCGATCATCCCTACTCCTTCTCTCCCTTGATGGCGATTCTTCTCTTCTACTTCTTCTTTTGGGAGAATCTTCTCTTCTCCTGTGGGGCGCCGTACACTCATTGGAGTAGTGTCCGGGTCTTCCACAATTGTAGCAGTTTCGCTCTTGACTAGAAGATCTTTTGTCATTGTAGGACCTTGACTTGGAACTTCTCTCTTTGCTTCTATTCTTGTAGAACTTGTTGAAGTTCTTCACCATTAAGCTCAATTGTTCATTGAATGTTTGTTTCTCACTTGATGATGTGGGGGCTTCACATGAGGCTTTGTAAGCACCACTTGACTTGTTATGGAGCTCCTCCTTATCCTTGAGTGACATCTCATGAGCAACAATTCTTCCAATGACTTCCGTTGGCTTGAGATCTTTGTAATTTGGCATAATTTGGAACAATGTGCATACGGTATCGTATTTTCCATCCAAGGCTCTTAGGATCTTCTTGATGATGAATTTGTCGGTCATCTCTTCACTTCCTAAGCCGGCAATCTCATTTGTGATAAGAGCAAGCCTAGAGTACATTTCAGCGACACCTTCACCATCCTTCATTTTGAACTTGTCAAGTTGACTTTGAAGCACATCCAACTTGGATGCCTTGATGGAGTCGGTACCTTCATGCATATCAATCAAAGTATCCCAAATTTCCTTTGCATTCTCAAGACGACTGATTTTGTTGAATTCTTCGGGGCACAAACCGTTGAAGAGGATATCACAATCTTGAGCATTGTATTGTAGCATCTTCAACTCATCTGCGGTAGCTTCACGATTCGGTTCTCTCCCATCAAAGAATTCACCTTGCAAGCCAACACACACAATAGCCCAAATGGCAGGGTTATGTCCAAGAATATGCATTTTCATCTTATGCTTCCAACTAGCAAAATTAGTACCATCAAAGTAAGGACCTCTACGGTGATAATTTCCGTCGCTAGACGCCATACTCTCCTAGGTTGTGAAACCAAGGCTATGACCACCAAAAGCTATGGAAATCAAAGCAAATGGAGACCAAAGCTGTAATACCACTTGTAGGATCGAAAGTATGTCTAGAGGGGGGTGATTAGACTACTTGACCAAATAAAAATATATCCTTTTCCCAATTTTAGTTCTTGGCAGATTTTAGCAACTTTGGACAAGTCAAGCAATCTTAACACAATTCAAGCAAGCATGCAAAGAGTCTATGAGCAGCCGAAAGTAAAGCATGCAACTAGCAAGAATGTAAAGGGAAGGGTTTGGAGAATTCAAACGCAATTGGAGACACAGATGTTTTTGTCGTGGTTCCGATAGGTGGTGCTATCGTACATCCACGTTGATGGAGACTTCAACTCACGGAGGGTAACGGTTGCGCGAGTCCACGGAGGGCTCCACCCACGAAGGGTCCACGAAGAAGCAACCTTGTCTATCCCATCATGGCCATCGCCCATGAAGGACTTTCGTCACTAGCGGTAGATCTTCATGAAGCAGGCGATCTCCTTGCCCTTACAAACTCCTTGGTTCAACTCCACAATCTTGTCGGAGGCTCCCAAGTGACACCTAGCCAATCTAGGAGACACCACTCTCCAAGAAGTAACAAATGGTGTGTTGATGATGAACTCCTTGCTCTTGTGCTTCAAATGATAGCCTCCCCAACACTCAACTCTCTCTCACAAGATATGGATTTGGTGGAAAGAAGATTTGAGTGGAAAGCAACTTGGGGAAGGCTAGAGATCAAGATTCATATGGTGAGAATGGAATATTTTGGTCTCAACACATGAGTAGGTGGTTATCTCTCAGAAAATATGTATTGGAAGTGTAGGTATGTTCTGATGGCTCTCTCCACAAATGAAGAGTGGGTGGAGGGGTATATATATCCTCCACACAAAAACTAACCGTTACACACAATTTACCAATCTCGGTGAGACCGAATTGAGAAACTCGGTCGGACCGATTTAGAAAACCTAGTGACCGTTAGGATTTTCGGTGGGACTAAGATGCAACTCGGTAGGACCGATATGGTAAGGGTTAGGGCATAACGTAATCTTGGTGTGACCAATTACAAAAACTCGGTGGGTCCGATTTTGGTAATAGGCTAACTAGAGAGTTGGTCAGGTAAACTCGGTGGGACCGATCGCTCATTTCGGTGGGACCGAAATGTTACAAAAGGGAAACAGAGAGTTTACATTGCAATCTCGGCGGGACCGATCGCTCATCTCGGTAGGACCGAAACATTACGAAGGGAAACAGAGAGATTACAACCCCATCTTGGTGTAACCGAGATCCCTATCGGTGAGACCGATTTGCCTAGGGTTTGTGGCAGTGGCTATGACATCTGAACTCGGTGGCGCCGGATAGAAAGAATCGGTGGGGCCGAGTTTGACTTTTGGTTTAGGTCATATGTGGATGTGGGAAGGTAGTTGAGGGTTTTGGAGCATATCACTAAGCACTATGAAGCAAGAACCTCATTAAACAACACCTCATCCCTCCTTGATAGTATTGGCTTTTCCTATAGACTCGATGTGATCTTGGATCACTAAAATATAAAATGTAGAGTCTTGAGCTTTGAGCTTGAGCCAATCTTTTTGTCCTTAGTATTTTGAGTGGTCCACTTTCCTCATCCATGCCATGCCATTCATTGAGCTTTTCCTGAAATATTAATCTCGGAATAGCATTAGCTCAATGAGCTATATGTTGTTAGGAATGACCAAAACCACCTAGGGATAGTTGTACTTTCACAAATCCTAATCTTGATCTATGCCAACTCAACAAACACTATCGGAGACACATGTAGAGCATATTTATAATCACCCAGTTATGTTGTGATGTTTGATAACACACTAAGTGTTCATCTGGTATTCGGGAGTTGCATAATCTCATAGTCATAGGAACATGTATAAGTCATGAAGAAAGCAATAGCAATAAAATAAATGATCATAGTGCTAAGCTAACAAATGGTTCTAGTGCATCACATCATTCTCTAATGATGTGATCCCGTTCATGAAATGACAACACATGTCCATGTCTAGGAAACTTAACCATCCTTGATTAACAAGCTAGTCAAGTAAAGGCATACTAGGGACACTCTGTTTGTCTATGTATTCACACATGTACTAAGTTTCCGATTAATACAATTCTAGCATGAATGATAAACATTTATCATGATATAAGGAAATAAATAATAACTTTATTATTGCCTCTAGGGCATATTTCGTTCAGTCTCCCACTTGCACTACAGTCAATAATCTAGTTCACATCGTCATGTGATTTAACACCAATAGTTTACATCTTTATGTGATTAGTTCATATTTCCATGTGACTAATACCCAAAGGGTTTACTAGAGTTAATAATCTAGTTCACATCGCTATGTGATTAACACCCAAAGAGTGATCATGTTTTGCTTGTGAGAGAAGTTTAGTCTACGGGTCTGCAACATTCATATCCGTATGTATTTTGCAAATTTCTATGTCTACAATACTCTGCATGGAGCTACTCTAGCTAATTGCTCCCACTTTCAATATGTATCTAGATCGAGACTTAGAGTCATCTAGATCGGTGTCAAAAGCTTGCATCGACGTAACTCTTTACGATGAACTCTTTTATCACCTCCATAATCGAGAAATATTTCCTTAGTCCTCCAAGGATATTTTTGACTGTTGTCCAGTGATCTACTCCTAGATCACTATTGTACTTGTCGTGGAATTGTCACGACAGATGTCCTAGTGTGAGGACTTAGTCGTGAGGCCAATGCATCTATGTGGTAGTTTGAGAGGGGTTGATCGGAATCGAGAGACGCAAAACCCAAGACAAGGATTTAGACAACTTTGGGCCCCGGGAAACATCATTCGGTAACAACCCTACATGCTGTTTGTGGCTAGGTCTCATTATGCTCATGAGGGAGTCGCCGTAAACCGGCTCACCTAGTTGTGTCTAGCCTTAAGATTATTTTCTCTCTCTCCCCTCTTGGGGAGTGATGTCTACTACACAACCTTCTTCTTGTATACGTTGTTGGGCCTCCAAGTGCAGAGGTTTGTAGGACAGTAGCAAATTTCCCTCAAGTGGATGACCTAAGGTTTATCAATCTGTAGGAGGCGTAGGATGAAGATGGTCTCTCTCAAGCAACCCTGCAACCAAATAACAAAGAGTCTCTTGTGTCCCCAACACACCCAATACAATGGTAAATTGTATAGGTGCACTAGTTCGGCGAAGAGATGGTGATACAAATGCAATATGGATAGTAGATAATAGTTTTTGTAATCTAAAAATATAAAAACAGCAAGGTAACGAATGATAAAAGTGAGCGTAAATGGTATTGCAATGATAGTAAACAAGGCCTAGGGTTCATACTTTCGCTAGTGCAAGTTCCCTCAACAATAATAGCATAACTGGATCACATAACTATCCCTCAACATGCAACAAAGAGTCACTCCAAAGTCACTAATAGCGGAGAACAAATGAAGAGATTATGGTAGGGTACGATACCACCTCAAAGTTATTCTTTCCAATCATTCCGTTGGGCTATTCCTATAAGTGTCACAAATAGCCCTAGAGTTCGTACTAGAATAACACCTTAAGACACAAATCAACCAAAACCCTAATGGCACCTAGATACTCCAATGTCACCTCAAGTATCCATGGGTATGATTAAACGATATGCATCACACAATCTCAGATTCATCTATTCAACCAACACATAGAACCTCAAAGAGTGCCCCAAAGTTCCTACCGGAGAATCACGACGAAAACGTGTGCCAACCCCTATGCATAGGTTCATGGGCGGAACCCACAAGTTGATCACCAAAACATACATCAAGTGAATCACGGATATCCCATTGCCACCACAGATACACACGGAAAGACATACATCAAGTGTTCTCAAATCTTTAAAGACTCAATCCGATAAGATAACTTCAAAGGGGAAACTCAATCCATTACAAGAGACTAGAGGGGGGGGAAGAAACATCATATGATCCAAATATAATAGCAAAGCTCGAGATACATAAAGATCGTATCACCTCAAGAACACAAGAGAGAGAGATCAAACACATAGCTACTGGTACATACCCTCAGCCCCGAGGGAGAACTACTCCCTCCTCGTCATGGAGAGCACTGGGATGATGAAGATGGCCACCGGAGAAGGATTGCCCCCTCTGGCAGGGTGCCAGAACGGGTCTAGATTGGTTTTAGGTGGCTATGGAGGCTTCTGGCGGCGGAACTCCCGATCTATTGTTCTCCTCGATAGTTTTAGGGTATATGGGTATATATGGGTGAAAGAGATACGTCAGGGGAGCCACGAGGGGCCCATGAGGGTGGAAGGCGTGCCCTAGGGGGCTGGGCGCGCCCCCTGCCTCATGGCTCCCTCGTTCCTTTCCTGACATGCACTCCAAGTTTTTCCGGTATCTTTCCTTCCAAAAATAACTTCTCCAGTTGGTTTCATTCCGTTTCGACTCCGTTTGATATTCCTTTTCTTCGAAACACTGAAATAGGCAAAAAAAACAATTCTGGGCTGGGCCTCCGGTTAATAGGTTAGTCCCAAAAATAATATAAAAGTGGATAATAAAGCCCAATATTGTCCAAAATAGTAGATAATATAGCATGGAGCAATCAAAAATTATAGATACGTTGGAGACGTATCAAGCATCCCCAAGCTTAATTCCTGCTCGCCCTCGAGTAGGTAAATGATAAAAACAGAATTTTTGATGCGGAGTGCTACTTGGCATGATTTCAATGTAATTCTTCTTAATTGTGGCATGAATATTCAGATCCATAAGATTCAAGACAAAAGTTCATATTGACATAAAAATAATAATACTTCAAGCATACTAACTAAGCAATTACGTCCTCTCAAAATAACATGGCCAAAGAAAGTTCATCCCTACAAAATCATATAGTTTAGTCATGCTCCATTTTCGTCACACAAGAATGCTCTCATCATGCACAACCCCGATGACAAGCCAAGCAATTGTTTCATACTTTAGTAATCTCAAACCTATAAACTTTCACGCAATATATGAGCGCGAGCCATAGGCATAGCACTATGGGTGGAATAGAATATAATGAGGGCGTTATGTGGAGAAGACAAAAAGGAGAAAGTCTCACATCAACGAGGCTAATCAATGGGTTATGGAGATGCCCACCGATTGATGTTAATGCAAGGAGTAGGGATTGCCATGCAACAGATGCACTAGAGCTATAAATGTATGAAAGCTCAACAAAAGAAACTAAGCGGGTGTGCATCCAACTTGCTTGCTCACGAATACCTAGGGCACTTGAGGAGGCCCATTGTTGGAATATACAAGCCAAGTTCTATAATGAAAATTCCCACTAGTATATGAAAGTGACAAAACAAAAGATTCTCTATCATGAAGATTATGGTGCTACTTTGAAGCACAAGTGTGGCAAAGGATAGTAGCATTGTCCCTTCTCTCTTTTTCTCTCATTTTTTTATTTTTTGGGCCTTCTCTTTTTTATGGCCTTTCTCTTTTTTGGGCCTTCTCTTTTTTATGGCCTTTCTCTTCCCTTTTTTTCTCTTTTTTATTCCTCACTTGGGACAATGCTCTAGAAAATGATGATCATCACACTTCTATTTATTTACAACTCAACGATTACAACTCGATACTAGAACAAAGTATGACTCTATATGAATGCCTCCGACGGTGTACCGGGATTGCGATGAATAAAGAGTGACATGTATGAAAAATTATGAACGGTGGCTTTGCCACAAATACGATGTCAACTACATGATCATGCAAAGCAATATGACAATGATGATGCGTGTCATAATAAATGGAACGGTGGAAAGTTGCATGGCAATATATCTTGGAATGGCTATGGAAATGCCATAATAGGTAGGTATGGTGGCTGTTTTGAGGAAGATATAAGGAGGTTTATGTGTGAAAGAGTGTATCATATCACGGGTTTTGGATGCACCGGCGAAGTTTGCACCAACTCTCAATGTGAGAAAGGGCACGGTACCGAAGAGGCTAGCAATGATGTAAGGGTGAGAGTGCGTATAATCCATGGACTCAACATTAGTCATAAAGAACTCACATACTTATTGCAAAAATCTACAAGTCATCAAAAACCTCGGCACTACGAGCATGCTCCTAGGGGGATAGATTGGTAGGAAAAGACCATCGCTCGTCCCCGACCGCCACTCATAAGGAAGACAATCAAATAACACCTCATGTTTCAAATTTGTTACATAACGTTGACCATACGTGCATGCTACGGGACTTGCAAACTTCAACACAAGCATTTCTCAAATTCACAACTACTCAGCTAGCATGACTTTGATATTATTACCTCCATATCTCAAAACAATCATCAATCATCACTACAAAAAAATACACTTCCGTGATGATACGTGTTTGTCATAGTAGGTCGCTTTTTTGTCATGCATGTACAACCCTGACAAGTTTATGACAGAATCAAGATAGGCATACATGTGCTGTCGTAGAAGTGTTCCATGACATTACCAAAATTATCATCACGGAAGTGTCCAATTCCATGACGATAAATCGCGCGTCACAGAAGTGCTTTCGTCAAGGGTGACCGACACGTGGCATCCACCGTAACGGAACGCCGTTAAGCTATCGGGTCGGGTTTTGGATCCGATAACCCGTTAACAACCCCAACCAATGGGGATTTTCCATGTGTAAAATCATCATTGGCTAGAGGAAACACGTGTCGGCTCATCATCGGGACAGATGTCATCCACTCACTGGACAGAAGGCGCCTATGATACGTCGACACGTGGCACGACCCAACAAGTTTAAATGGGTCGGCCCAACTAAAGGCCCACAAGATTTTGTGGACCATAATGGGCCGGCCCAACTAAAGGCCCACGAGATTTTGCGGACCATAATGGGCTGGCCCAGCTAAAGGCCCACAAGATTTTGCGGGCCATAATGGGCCAGCCCAGGTAAAGGCCCACAAGATTTTTGTGTGCCGTAATGGGCCGGCCCAGGTAAAGGCCCACAAGATTCTTGCGGATCATAATGGGCCAGCCCAGCTAAAGGCCCACGAGATTTCGCTGACATTAATGGGCCGACCCATCTGTAGGCCCACAAGATTTTGAGGACCCTAGTAGGCCGACCCATTAACTGCCTGCCATGTTTTGGGCCAAATGCCGGCCCATATTTGATCCGGTCCATTATTGGCCTGCCATGCTCCGGGCCTAATAGTGGCCCATATGAGATCCGGCCCGTTAAAGGCCTACCACATTCTAGGCCAAATTACGGCCCAGATCAGGTCCGACCCTTTAAGAGGCTTTGGGCTCAATTATGGCCCATATCAGATTCAGCCCGTCAACTGGACACTATGCTTTTGGGCCCACTTGCTAAAGGCCCACTTAGTAATTCGGCCTGATATTAGTTTTGCCATGTTAAGGGTCCGTTTAACATTTCGGCCCTATATTAATTTCAGCCAGTTAAAAGCCCGTCATATAGTTGGGCCTAACTATGGCCCGGTTTGCATACCGAGACAATTTTTTGGCCAGTTAAAAGCCCGTGATTTGATTCGCACAATCATGGGTCGGGGTTCATTTCGGGCTGCTGCCGGCCCGCGAGCTGTTCGGCACGTTTCAGGCCCAACCTACATCGTGATTGCATGACGGCCCGATTATGTACCGTAATTTTACGGTTTGGCCGGTTTACTCGACGACAGGATATATATATATATATATATATATATATATATATATATATATATATATATATATATATATATATATATATATATATATACAGTAAAATAACTGCAGCATCGTGAATAAGAAAAAACCTAGACTATATAATAAAGAAATTACAGCATATTACATCCACTGGGCATCAAAGCTCGCCACTATAATAATAAAGCACAAGCAGACAACAGATTACATACACTGGGCATCAAAGATCGCCACCAGTGCAAATAAACACCCCGACAAAATAATATACAAAATCGATAGCACTTCAATAGAGTTCAGGAAAGGTTAGCCCTGCTGGGGAGCTGTAGCGCAAGCAGCTGAGCAAGACGATGAGACTGCGCTTGTTCAACACTTATATCTTCCTCACTCTAAAAGATAAACAAGCAGACAGATGACAGGTTTTGCACATAAAAGTATCAGTGCTGACAATTCATCACATTTCTTACCGACGAATAAAGTGACACACTTTAAATTTGCATTAACATAATATGGTATTGTTCAGGTCAAGACATGGCAGGAAATGACATTGTGAAGGAGTTGGCAGCTTCACGACACCACTGGATTATAGATCAAGAACTCATAAGTATCAATGGTTAGTGTGCTGTCAATTTATACCATTTTAGATTGGCAAATAAAGAGATGGTTTAAATAATAGTAGAATGATATGACATTGTTCATAGTTAAGACATTGCAGAATATGACATTGTGCTGTAGTGGGTAGGTTCACCACACCACTGGATTACGGATGAAGAACAAAAGCATACATGCAGTGCAAAAGAAGATCACTTGCTCTATATAGTTTAATTTACATGGTATGAAGAAGGAACTTGGTTGTATAACTGGAAACTTAAATTGAGAAAGGACAAACTTTTGTTTATGAACTACATATAATAAACTTTAAACATGCAATTTGATGCAAACACCAAAAATAAACAGTTGTTGCAGTCATGCCTAACCAAATATATACATCAAAGTTTGAAGGCTTGAGATGGACAAACTTACATTATTGGTGAAGACAGGCTCTATAAAGGCCTTGTCCATGCTGATGGGGGGGGGGGCAATTCAAGAAGTTTACCACAGAATCTTCTTCAAAAGCATTGCCTTTATTCTACATTTTGTTAAGAGTAAATATAGATGTGATAATATACGAAAAAATGGAGAATATTTAAGATAAGATGAAGAGTGATGCTACATAACCAAGTAGCTATAAATGTAAGTGCAGCGATACAGGCAAAAGGTACAGCCAAGAGCAATGCACAGCTAAACTTCTTCAGTACCAACCTTATGGTAAGAGTAAATATAGATCTGATGTGTAGAAAATGGAGGGAAAAGGAAAATAAGCTGCAGAGTGATGGTACATGAACAACTACCCGTCATTATAAGTACACTGATAAAGGACAGCATGTACTTACAAGAACAATGCAGAGCTAAAAAAACATTGGCATTGGATATATTCTACACTAATGTAACCATTCATACAGATCAAATAATTTGGAGCGAACAATTGATAAGCAAGCTATCATGCATACTGCTGTCACATAATGAACCAGGTATGTATGCAAGTACAGTAATATATGACAATAGGTACTAACAAGAGCAAAGCAGCGGGCAGCATATTTGCGATATCCTGTAATTCTTGTCAAACCAGAATTCTTCTGCGAGCAGATTTCCTGCAAAAACGATCCGTAAGGCACATGCGGAAAAATAGAAGTTCAAATTGTCATGTGATTTCATAGACAATACCTCATCCTGGGAACGAGACCAGTGCATAACAAGGTTTTTCCATTCAATGTCTTCTAAATTTAGCACAGGAGACTTCACCAGAAATTCGTTTATAGACTTGCCATCAAAGTGTGATTTCCTCAGGTAACACCGATACTGCTGCAATGCTTCCTTGAAAAGCACAAGCAAGCTTTGCTCGTCATGACTATCCAGATTGACCCTCGCCTAGTTACAACAATGTAATGTAAATCATTGATGTGTTCAATCAGCAGAAAACTGGAAAATAATAACCATGAATAATAACACTTACACGTAAGTTCGACAGGAAGATGTGAAAATGGTGTTTGTCTTCACAATAATCTTCCCATGATGGGAATATATGCACGTAGTCCCTAACAACATTGAAAGCATTGTCTTTTAAACTAGGAATAAATGGAATGGGGTTCCAATCTGCAGGAATTGGCCGTCTCTGCAGTTGGGATAGGTCTTCGGCCGGTGGACTTGATGTACTTTTTGCTGGAGTGGGATTTTTCTGTGGTACAACTGGTGCTATGGCAAATGAAATTGGTATACCTTTTGCTGGAGTGCAGGTCCTGTATGTTGGGGCTAGTGGTGTGGCCGGTGAAGTATGGGTACAGTCTGCTGGAGTCGGTCCTACGTTTTGTGTCACTGGTTGTACAACCAATATAAGTGGGGTGCTATCTGATTTCTCCGGCACCACCATGTTTTTCAAGGACTTTGCTGGTGCTCCTTCAGGTTCGGCAATCACCCTCTTCCTTTTTGATGTCTGATGCACAAGAACAACATTTGAGTGGAAAAACATGGTGCGATGACAAATGGAATATGTATTGATAATGGATGGGCATGGCATCTCGACATATATGATGAGTAAACTAAGCAGATGGCGGTGCAACAAAGTAGAAGAAATGCATGACAACATATGCAAGATACGCGCAATCAATAAAACCTTGCCAAATTAGAACAGGCACCTTGATGGGTGAATAGGACAGACCATCTGCCTTTGACTCCTCGAGGTTAGAATAGTCATTAGGATGATATTCTGAACAAGAATCAACAGGTGGGGAGCGTACGAGTTTCATTGCTTCCAGAATGGCACTCAATGCCTTGCTGGCAATTTTGTAAGTCATTGCAGTGTTCCACAATATTCTTCTAATGCACGGATTCTGATATTCACTGTAATTGCATATAATATCTGAGAACCATGAAAACATAAATAGTTGTGAGATTATTTTTGTAATGCAGATGATATTCTAATATAGGGGCGCCCGTGTAAACACTTGTGTGCTATCACTGATTCTGATGAGAGAGCTCATGTGTGTTGTAATATGGTGCGTGCATTTATATAATCTGGCACAAGTACACAAAAATAGGCTCCAGAAGTAAGGATAGCTGGCAGATGATAGGTTCATAATATATTGTATAGAGAGTTTATTGCCAAACCAAGATAACAAGAGCACACATCAACTAGGCAGATCATAGTGTACATAATAGGGGTACACCATAACCAGGATATATAAATCGGGAAAGTGGAACTGGCTGGAAATTACGATGTTGTATTGCCGTTAGTAATTGAAAACATATCGATCACGTACAGGCCAGCTCTATCAGCTGTTGACTGCAGATGTCCCTGCTCCCCTTCCTGACAAGGAACATACTATGCTTCCCATACAGAACACCGCACGGGTTGCCGGTGGAACCACTGGCCCCACCGCCCGTGTTCCTCCACCACCGCCACCCCCTCCCCCACCCGCGTCGAGTTTTCTTTGTTCGACGAGGCCCCACCACTGCTCCCACAACCATCGTCCCCACCCGAGCCCCTTCGATCGCACCCGCGAACTCCGGCAAGCTCTGAAAAATCGACTGACCCAATTTTGAAATTTAGTCTACTGTGATTTAACTAGTGTGGAATATAAAAGGGGAAAACCATAAGCATTGCGAGTATGGTGTTGAGCGTGCCATGGCGTATCTGAAGGTGCAAACCGGACAAAGGCAACTTCGCAACCAAGACAAGAAATCAGAGTAAAGCAGTGGCGATCTATTTTCTTGCTGCGATAAATAAGTTGAGCAGATACGAAAGAGTACCGCCTCTGGTGCGGCGCCGTGTACGCATTTGCTGAGAATTTGACGGTGCTACGGTAGCGATGGCTGTCGGCGGCGTGGAAGCAGATGTAGGAGGGTAGATGGTGGCGGCGGGGCGCGGTGGACGAGACGGTCGTAGGGCCCCGGCAAGGTGGACGACGTCGGGGATGAAGCGAGAGGACGGGATGCAAGGATCCCGGTCCGAAGCCGTGGATGAGAGAGGTCGATCTCTTGTAATGGACGACGGTGTCGGGGTATCAGCTCCGGCATGGTGGAGGAGGACGGCGGTGGATGGGGTGGCGGACGGTGGCGGGCGGAGGAGGGTGGGGTGGAGAGGGTGTTTTGGCGCCCACGGAGGACGAATGGGGAAAAGGGAGGTAGAGAGGAAGGGGGGAACCATGTACTCAGGGCACGCTTGTCTCAAATGCGAGGAAATTTACAAACTTAGCCCCCGTTTCAAATTTCTACTACATCACAGCAACACTAGTCGGTTGGGGATAGGACGGTAATCTCGCATACACCGAATATTTGCCGACGAGAGTTTGTTTTTGGTGCCCACCGTGTATGAATATGAATCAGGGAGGGAGTCGATTTCGGCCGAGGACACACTGTGTTTTGGCGCCCACTGTGTATGAATCCGGGTGAGAGGCGGTTATGTCACGTTTGGGTGAAATTACAAACCTACCCCTATCGAAACCTATAGAAATCTAGCATATAGGCTTTGCGTGGCAAGGATAGGCAGTAGTGATTTCCATCTCGCAGATTTTGGTTTCGGGCGGTTACTGCGACTTTCCCCCCTTCGTTCAAATTTTGCAGAGTGCACGTTTACCATGCCAACTCAATTCGAATCCCGTTTGTATTCTATTTTTTTTGGGCGGGATCCATTTTCAATTGGAATTACATTCTATATACATCATTTTTTTATATATACTTTCAAAAGCACAACACCATTTATACATAAATATGGTTTACAAATGGCATGATCTCAGATTCATAAGGTTGTATCCATCAATTTGGATTTTCAAATATTTGAAACCACTTTATGTTGAAATCCAATGTATGCATTCCTCGCTAACTGTCTCCAATTAATGTGTGTTTCATGCGGGTTCTTTTTACTTCTCAAACATGTATAATGTGTTTCACACATGCAACATATAGTGTAATCCCGTTTAGACATTAATTGCATATAAACCATGCATTGTTTGTAATTGAAGAATCTATGGATCACCAATATTGATAAACTATATAACATTACACGTGTGCCCAAATTCAAATGAATATGCATGTTTGATACACCAATTTGCGTTATGATATTATCGATGTCGTGATATCCAATTTAAATATTCGAATCCCCTTTAATCCAGATATTCGTCTCATATAGCTATCACTCATGCTTATATAGGACTATCTCTCTGGACCTATACGCGTTCATCGTCTCTCAGGTATCTCTCGTCCTACCTGTATGTCGACAATGATCTTTTATCTTCGTAACACACTGATGGTACTCTCTCCCTCAACCTTCATCACTCTATCTCTCTCTAAGTATATCTCGCTCCCTGCTATGTGTCTCTAACTATGATTCTCCATGTGGAACCTCTTTCTCTCTCACAAACACAAAACTTTGTCTCCCGGGGTCTCATTTCTCTCTACTATTCCCATGTGTGCCACTCGCACACCCCTCATACAAAGATGTCTTTCGCTCCTTGGATATGAGAACCTACGACTCTTCCTCTTCAATATCTCTTTCTCACACACAAACACAAACTCTGTCTCCCAGGGTCTCATATTTCTCCATTGTTCTCTTGTATGTCGCTCACACACACCCTCTCTCCCTAGAGATATCTTGCGTTCCCTCGTATGTCTCTCTAGCTATCACTCTCGTTGTGAAATATCTTTCTCTCTCACAGACACAAAATTCCGTCTCTCTGGATCTCATTTCTCTCTGATATCTGTTTGTATGTGACTCACACGCATCCTCTCTCTATCTCTCTCACACCCACACACATAACCCAGCCTTCTGATCCACTCGACTCCTATCTCTAACGCACACTAGCTAGCATCTTTATCTTTCTATTTATCTTTTTCTCCATCAACCTTCTTTCTCGCCCTCACTCTTGATTCCTATCACGCACACTACATATGTTTCTCTCTACATGCAGTCAAGTGCCCTCTCACACACATATATAACTTCACCCTTTGAACCACCCGACGGTCATCTCCAACACCCAAACTAGCGGATGTCCCTCTAGCTAGCATCTCCATCTCTATATATATCTGTAGTTTCTCCGTCAACATTTCTTTCTCGCACGGAGTCTTGCTTCCTATCACCCACACTATATATGTCTCTCTATACATATGCATTTATAGGTTGGTATCTTTTGCACAATCGTTGCGCCTCACTCCCTCTGCTCGCCATAGATGCATGCTCCAGCCCACGCCACTATCTCTTAAAGACAAAAACACATGCTCAATTGTCGGGAATTCTTCCATGCATTCTCACATGCATGCATATTGTCATACCGATCCGTCTCTCCCATGTCGTTGATCTTATGACTTATGTCTTCTTTCTTTTATCTCGATCATGCGTGCGCACACACACACATCCCACGTATACATGTATACCTCTCACACATGCACGTTCAAGGTCTCTATGTCTCCATACGTAGTTAATTACCCTCAATCCTAATGCCACATCGAATCGTTCTCCTCTTTTGTGCACATAACTTCCACCTGGATGGGTAAAACACACACTCACACTTAACAATCTCCTTCTAGCTACCCCCCATCTCTCACTCTTCCCCTATATCCCCGAAACCAATAAGACCATCCCTTAGTTTAATTCCCGCCTACATGCACCATCGATATATAGTAGTCTTCCTGGGTGTCTCTCGAACAAACACGTTCTCTTGAAGTCGACTCCTCTCACGCGCACACACCTTCTCTTCCCTCTCTACGGGCATTTTCTCTCTCGCACCCCATTGTTGGTGGCCTCTGCCATACACATCACCTCTCTATGATGAAAGCCATGCACACTTAAATTACATCCGCCACAGAGGACCCCGTGACACACACACACACACACACACACACCCAACACACACACACTAAGACCCCATCTCTCTCTCTCTCTCTCACACACACAAACACACACACACGCAAGCACGCACGCCCGCCCCCCCCACACACACTAAGACTCCATCTCTCTCCCTCT